>NC_058084.1:492685997-492985997 GCF_014858855.1 Bufo gargarizans | reverse complement strand
TCCTGCTCACTGAGATGGAAGCACGTGCTCAGTTACATCCTTCAACTGCCACCAGCTGCAGCAGAAATAAATCTAGCAGAGCAATTGGAGCAGTGAATGGGGAGATCTCTGGGGTGATGTCAGGTACAGGGCTGGTTTTAAGTTTGTTAGAAAGAGACTATGATGGACTATAACCCCTTTAAGGATCAATTCATCTCATCAAGCAGAGTTCTGTACCTGTGACAGGGTGTCCCTGAAGACCTCTCGGCCTACCCTGACAATCTTGCTCCTGTGCCGCTGCCCTGAGTACCAGAGCAAGTGCAGAGGCTCTGCTTTCATTACTCAAGGTTGGAAAATATGCATTAGAGCTATAAGGGGTTCAGAGGTAGCAGTCATATCCAGGTACTGGTGCTTATGAGGGCCTAAAGTCCCCTCCACCTCATTTATAAGACACAAGTATTATAAGTGGCACATAATGTGGTGGCCTTTTTTCAGATTTTGAATTGGGGCTCCCAATGCAAGTCATATCTCAGATTTTTAGGCAGAATTTTCATAACCTAGCCTCTGTTCACCAGTCCCATATGTCTGAAGCAAAGCATAGATAAATATTGCAATAAGCATTGAGGAATTCCTGCCATTTTTTACATGGTGTCTGCTTTTTCACAGGCTCAAAAATGAATTGCATAAACAAACATAAATATTAGAGATGAGCGAATTTCATATTTTGAAATTCGTTTGCGATTCATTTACTGGTAAAAGCAGAATTGCGTTATGCATTCCGTTACCATGGACCATAACGCAATTCTATATGACGGAATGCATAACGGAATGCCTTTAGAGGCATTCCGTTATTCATTCCGTCACAATAGAAGTCTATGGGCTTCATAACGGATCCATCCTGTTTCCGTTATGCAGGAGAGGACTCACCTGCATAACGGAAACGGGACGGATCCATTATGCAGCCCAATTGCGTTATGGTCCGTGGTAACGGAACCAATAATGCAATTCTGCTTTTACCAGTAAACAAATTGCAAACGAATTTCATAAGCGGAAATTCAATCATCTCTAATAATTATAAATAAAAGGATTATTTTTAATACCTGGAACTTGCAGTCAATGACTGCTTGAAGTCTGGAAGGTGTGGACATCATCAGATGCCGAGTTTCCTCAATGGAGATGGTTTGATTAGCCTTTACTTTGCTGCCTGTTTGTGCCTTCAGCGTTGTCTTCAGTAAGTGAAAATCAAGCTCAATCAGTCTGAGATCAGATGGCTGACTTGGTCATTGAAGAATATTTCATTACTTTAATTTAAGAAGCTCTTTGGTTGATTTGAAAAAGTATGTGTTAGGATATTGTAGATGGATGGATAATGACCTATCAGTTTGCAAAATTGGCTGAATCTGAGCAGAAAGTTTAGCTCTATACACTACAATTCTCCCTACTACTTCTATCCAAAGTCGTATCATCAGTAAATGCCACTGGCCACATTGGCAGCCATAGATGTCCGTGCCATTACACTGCCTCCACCATGTTTGATGCATGATGTGGTGTTCTTTGAACCATGACCCCTTTTTTCTTTCTTCATGCTGTTCTCTTTCCATCATTCTGGTGAAGTTGGATTTATCTGCCCATCCAAACCTGTTCTAGGACCAAATGACTTATTTAGTTATTTTCTAGGATGATTTTATTGGACTTTTTTCACTTCCAGAGTATTACCAGTAGATTGTATCTTGAGATACACCCTCTGGATTTACAGTCATGAACACATCTCTTGATTGTAGACTTTGACAGTGAGACGCCCACCTCCTTGAGAGTGCTGTTGACTTGGCTAGTAGTTGTAAAGGTTTTTACCAAGCAAAGTCGTCCCCCATCACCCAGTTTAGTTATCTTTGGTGTAGCTTAGTTCTCTGGACCTTTCCTTCAATTTAACAATGTACCAAATTGTTGCTTTGGCCTCTTCTGTAGTTTCTGCTATCTCCCTAGCCTAACAATGCCCTGTTTCACTTTCCATGACACATTTTTGGACCACATATTGACAGTTCCCATAAACAGCTATCAAATGCAAATCCGAGACTTGGAATCAATATCCAGACAATATATATCTTTGTCATGAAATAATTAGGGAACAGGATCATTGGACAATGAAACAGCTTATCAGTCAATTGTCCGATTACGATGTATAAAATGTAAGTGATAAACAGTTACTGTAATATTTTCATTAAACCCCTTGGATCAAAGTTGAAAGTCTACACGTCAATCACATGTTCATGACTTTGTTTCACATCAATTTTTGGTGGTGTACAGAGGCTAAATACCGAAGTTTCTATCACTGCCCAAATACTTCTGTACCCAGCTGTACATACAAGTCTTTTTATCCAGCATTGTAAGGCTATTGAAGGTGTATGTACAGTGTCTAAAGACACATTAGATTCATCAGTGGTTGACGCTTGATGATAAATCTGGTGCACCTTTAGACTGTCTAGTTAGAGTTTATACCACCTATTAGTTAGATTTATTTTGTGCCAGAATTGTTATTGTACATTAAGTCATGCCCTTTGCTTCCAATCCACCCTTCCCACTTTTTAAGAGACCCCCTAAAAGTATGTGCATCAGAATTCCAACACAGGGTAAAATCTGCCCGATCTGCTTTAAATATACCAGAGAGTGAATACCTGACATTGAGCTCCGGCAGAAGGCTCCACCAAAAAGTTACTTTCCAGCTGTGATGATGGAATGCCCTCTCCAGGTTTAGAGTTGTCATTAAAGTATATGAAGTGTCCTAAAAAGTGGGTGAAAAAACATAATTAGTAAAACTTATCTATGTCCTGTCAAGGATGCACCATTTATGTAGAACATGCGGCTGCTATAGGGCTCTTGGATAGGGGGGCTCAGCCCTATACCCTTGGCTTTGTGACAAGAACCTGTTTGGAATATGTGTAACACTCAGAGCAGCTGCACTCCCCCTGAATGCAGAGCCTGCCAGAACGTCTAGGTGCTGTGTGTCAGCAAGAGGTGAAACCAAAGATCTGGAGAAAGTTGGGGAAGGTTTTTGAGCCTGGACAGTTCCTACACTGTAGTAGACAGAGAGTGTGGTGTTTGTCCTAGACAGAGACATAGCATAAACAGAGGTGTCTGCAGACCTAGGTGGGGAAAGCCAGGTGTGTCCTGCTCAATTCAGAGAAGAACTGTGCAGAAGCCAGACCACCAGCTATCTACCAGCCTCATAAGAAAGGAGGAGTGAACTACAAGCGGGGAGCAGCGTGATATCAGTACAGGCACTGGATTAAAGGGAACCCCTCATCAACTTTATGCTCACCCATACTAACAGCATCAAAAAGTAGAGACAGGTGAATTGATTTTAGTGGTCTGTCATTTATAAGATAAAAGTAAGTGGTTGCCGAAAACCAACATCACAATCATTGCAGACTGGGCCTGGAAAAGAGTCATGGCCACCTGAGAAGAGTCATGGTTAGTCATAAATTCCTGCTCTCTCTGACCACCTGCTAATGATTGACCGGCACTTACCTAGTTTTCTCCCTTTCTGTCTAGGAGAGAACTGCCAATCATCAGCAGATGGGCGGGAGAGCAGGAGATTATGAATAACCATGACTCTTCTCAGGTAGATTTGTCTCTTCGAGGCCTGGGCTGCAATGATTATGATGCTGGTTCTCAGCAACCACTTACGTTTAGCTCATAAATGACACACCGCTGAAATCAGCACTTCTGTAGTGAGGTCAGCATAAAGTTGATGACAGTCCAAATATTTACTTAAAAAAGTCACCTGGTGTAAGGACTGTTAAACTGTATCCTATAGAAGAAAGTGTACTGCTTCACATTGCCCTAGTTGTCCTTGACAACTGAATATTGTTTATAAAGATTGTCCACAAACGTTTAAGAGACATTCATGTTGTGTGCTGGTAGGTCATCACGTTATTTGTTGCATCATATTATTAGTATAGAATTGCAGATTATATCACCTGCCTTAGTGTCGTTGTCACCATCCACCTGCAACGTTCCATTTTGAGCATCATTTTGCCTTTAAAAAAAATTCTCTAAACTCAAACAATCCAATAAATGGCTTTTCTGGAGATTACAGTAACTTTTGCATGGCCTTAAAACTGTAAAAATCGAAATATATTGAGAAACTGTAATGCTCATATTAATTATCTCCACCAAGCCCACGTTGTTGGTCAGCTGCCGTTCTGCATCGCTATCTGAATGATGACTATGGACAAAACAACATGTGACCATGACGTCAACGATGGGTGAAACGTCAACACAGTGGTTAGTTCTTCTTCTCCATTGTCACAAGACATGTTCTGATGGACTTCACCTCATCACGAGAAAGAGCAGATAAACAGGAACAGTAAAATCATAGTTGCTAACAGTTCTGAATTTGGCGGGACTGTCCCTGATTTTCAGAGACAGTCCCAGCAACTTTGTGCTGTCCCTGGCCAAAAATGGGCAGGACTAACTGAAATCCCACCCATAAGTGGGTGTACCCAGGCAGGTCGGGTCGTTCCCAGTGACGGGGCTTAGTTGCCCTGATTTTACCAACTGAAATGTTGTTAATTATGTAAAATAAGTATACTGACATTTTTTTATTTCACTATATTAACCATACCAAAGTTATTTTATTTCTTTGAGAATTTTATCTCAAAGAAAAGGATGTCCACATACAGTATTGTGCGCCCTAGATGCCCAGGATCAGTTCACTTGCATATATAACAGTTGATCCGAATGCAGTGGTCAGGAGTCAGACCCCACCAATCTGATATTGATGACCTTTCCAAAATATTCCTTTACAGGGCTTTTCCAGGACTTCATTCATATTCATTGTGTTTCATTAGGATAGATCATCAATATCAGATCAGCAGGGGTCCGACACCCCCCACCTGCCGTATAGAGTACTTTTACAGTCGAGTCCATATTGATAAAGAACCTTGAAAGCTGAAAATACCTATGATTGTTGGGTTTAGTTTCTGATCATGAGTAACTTTGATTGGCATGTTTTTGGTCAGGCTTTAGGAGTCACGGTATACGTTTTGTTTGTTCTTTACTGTGGTTGGAAAATTGCAGAACATTATAGAAAGGGAATAACAGAGTACACTAGGTAATATAGTGAGGAAGCTCTGAGGAAACTGAGGCTCAGTAACAGAGTGACTCTAGGTGATATAGTGAGGAAGCTCTGAGGAAACTGAGGGGAAACAGACGTCTGAATTTAGTTACTTTCTATAGTTGTTCTGGTACAGTTGAGGAGTAATGGGGAATAATTTTAGTTTACCCGAAGGTTATAAGACAGGCAAAACATTGGTGAAGGAAAGAGGAGGTAAGGAGGGTCTGAAGAATGTGGACAGAGTGTTATAGAAGGCAGGGATGAAGTATGGGAATCTTAATCCTAGGAGTAAAAGTAAGGTGGCACCCTGATTTAGGGAGGAAGCTTTGAGGAAGCTAGTCTGGGAAAGATTCAGTAGGACACATTGTGGTTGGATTAAGGATCAAGGATGTGAAGAAGTGGTTGAAATATGGATAAAAGTAGCTTGTGAGGTTGAAACTGAGGGATGGCGAGGAGAAGTTGTACGAGGTAGATTGTTGTATACTTAGAAACAGAAAGACAGTACCATTCCTGGTTGACACGGGGGCAGCCAAAACAGTAGTAGACCAGAGTTTCTTGCAGCCTTATCAGTTAACCCCTTGTTATGTAACGGCTGTGGGATTTACAGAAGAAACCGTTTTTGTCCATGAATCTTAACCAGTTAAACTAAAGATAAAAGACAGTATGGTTGTTACCCAATTGTTAGTTAAAGAAAACCTGCCAGAACCTTTTTTAGGGCCTGATGTTTTGCAAGCTCTGGGAGCCCACATACACTTTTACCCCGATGGCACTACCCGTGTAGAATTCTGGGCCCCAGAGGAAGTATTATGTCCCTTAATAGCGTTACTGTCCCTGCCTGAGACTGAACCGTCAGAATTAACCCTTGTAGACCAGGCTGTTCTTGAGATGGTACCGAAGGATTTATGGGCAACATCAAAAACAGATATAGGGAAACTTCCTGTGTCTCCGGTCACTGTGCATCTTAAGCCAGGATGTCAGCCCCCTCAAGTGAAGCAGTCATGCCCAGGAGATAGCAGTGGCCAGTCAAATTGATGCTTTTCTCCAGGCTGGTGTAGTGATAAAAACAGTATCTCCCGCTAATACCCCACTGTTCCCAATAAAGTAGAAACCAGTTAAGGGACAGCCTGTCAGCTACAGGATGGTTCATGATCTTAGAGAAGTTAACAAGGTGACAGTTTTACAAACTCCAATAGCGCCAAACCCACATACCCTACTGTCACAAGTTCCATCCACTGCTATGTGTTTCACAGTGATAGATCTGGCAAATGCTTTCTTTAGTGTCCCGTTGCATCAAGAATTTCAGTATCTGTTTTCCTTTACATTTAAGCGTAACCAGTATACTTGGACTGTCCTGCCTCAAGGAGCTCAGAACTCCCCGACCATGTATACACAGGCTCTGCAATCTGTCCTTACAGACTGGGCACCGCCCGGCTCAGAGGTCCTGTTACAATACCTGGATGATTTGCTCCTGCGTGCTGAAACCAATGAAATTTGATCTGAAGCAACTATATCTCTTTTAATTTTCCTACATCAGAACGGGTGTAAAGCCTCAAAACAGAAGCTGCAGTTTTGTAAAAACAAGGTTGTATTTCTAGGACACTGCCTCTACCATGGAGCTCGCCACCTAACCGCAGAAAGAAAGGAGTCTGTTGAAAGGATACAAGTGCCCAAAGGAGCACAAAGCCTATGGGTGTTTTTGGGGCTGGTGTCATACTGTCGCCCCTGGATTAGACATGCCTCCATGTTAATGCAACCTCTGTATGATTGTCTGTCATCTGACCCATTTCTCCTGACAGAAGAGGCAGTGAATAATTTTCATACATTGAAGCTGTGCATAACCTCGGCCCCAGCCCTGGGTATTCCAAAATCTGACGAGGAATTTCACCTGTTCTGTTCAGAAATGCAGGGTCACAGCACGGCTGTGCCACTCAGAAACATGGCGACCGCCAGCGACCAGTGGAGTACTTTTCAGCCAGATTAGATCCTGTCGCCAGTGGCGTACATGAAAACCCCCTTGATAACCCTGATGTTGAGTATTTTGTAGATGGAAGCAGGTCCATGAGAGAGAGGACAGCTGGTTCCACACTGGATATGCAGTGGTCACACAGCATGAGGTAGCGATAGCTGATCCACTGCCACCTCACATGTTAGCGCAAGAGGCGGAGCTGAAGGCAATCACTGAGGCGTGTAAATTGGCCAAAAGGAAGAAGGTGAACATCTACACGGACTCAAGGTATGCTTTTGGTATTGCACATGACTGTGGACCCATATGGCAGGCTAGAGACTTTCTAACATCAGCAGGCCAGCCAATTAAAAGTAAAGACTCTGTACTTGAACTTATGAACTCTCTGTTATTACCAGAGGAGGTTGCTATTATTAAGGTAAAGGCTAGAGATGAGCTAATCAAAGTTGACAAAGTGGAATTCGTTTAGAATTTCAGGAAAAATTCTATTTGCAAGAAATGTGAATTTCCTCGTGCTTCGTGGTAACGAAACACATTTTTCCTTGAATGGTGGCTTAAATGATCACCCAGATTGACATGCCTGAATGCAGCCAATCAGCAGCCAGCCAGCCCTGTGATGTCACAGCCCTATAAATACGGCAGCCTTTTTAGATTCTGCCATTTTCCAGCGTTCAGAGTGCAGGGACAGACGTGTGAAGGTGTTAGGGACTCGCAATTGGAAAACCTCATTGTGGAAAAAAAAAAAAGACATAAAAAATGATTTATAAGTGCAGCGAAAGAATAGGGAGGAGTTATTTCACAGCATCTTAGTGCAGGGAGAGACGTCAGAAGGCGCTAGGAACATTGATAGGAAAGCGATTTACAATTGCAGGAAAAGATTATTTGGGGATCCAAATAGCCATTAGACAGCTTTGTCATTCCAGCTATTTGTTATTGGGCTGCAAGTGCTATGTTGAAAAGCCTTTAGTGGCTTATACAGTCCTGATCAAAAGTTTAAGACCACTTGAAAAATGGCAAAAAATCATATTTAGCATGGCTGGATCTTAACAAGGTTCCAAGTAAAGCTTCAACGTGCAACGAGAAGAAATGGGAGTGAGACAAAACATTTTTTGAGCATTTAATTTAATGAAAACAACTAATAAACTGAAACAGGCTGTTTTTCAGCTGATCTAAAGTTTAGGACCACACCTCCAAAAAAAACGAAACCCCCCAAAACAGAATTCCAACTTCCAAACATGAACTCAGTAATGAGTAGCTCCGCCGTTATTGTTTATCAATTCAAAAATTTGTTTCGGCATGCTTGATGCAAGCGTTTCCATGAGGTGAGTGGGAACATTTCTCCAAGTGGTGAAGACGGCCGCACGAAGGCCATCTACTGTCTGGAACTGTTGTCCATTTTTGTAAACTTCCCTTGCCAACCATCCCCAAAGGTTCTCAATTGGATTTAGATCAGGGGAACACGCAGGATGGGATAAAAGAGTGATGTTATTCTCCTGGAAGAAGTCCCTTGTCCTGCGGGCATTGTGTACTGTAGCGTTGTCCTGTTAAAAAACCCAGTCGTTACCACACAGGCGAGGGCCCTCAGTCATGAGGAATGCTCTATGAAACATCTGGACATAGCCAGCGGCCGTTTGACGCCCCTGCACTTCCTGAAGCTCCATTGTTCCACTGAAAGAAAAAAGCACCCCAGACCATTATGGCGCCCCCTCCACTGTGGCGCGTAGAAAACATCTCAGGTGGGATCTGCTTGTCATGCCAGTGACGTTGGAAACCATCAGGACCATCAAGGTAACATTTTTTCTCATCAGAGAATAAAACTTTCTTCCACCTTTTGAATGTCCCATGTTTGGTGCTCCCTTGCAAAGTCCAAACGAGCAGTTCTGTGACGTTCAAGGAGACGAGGTCTTTGAAAACGTTTTTTGTTTTTGAAGCCCTTCAGTCTCAGATTCCGTCTGATGGTTATGGGGCTGCAGTCAGCACCAGTAAGGGCCTTAATTTGGGTCGAGGATCGTCCAGTGTCTTGACGGACAGCCAATTGGATCCTCTGGCTCAGTGCTGAGGAAATTTTTTTGGGTCTTCCACTTGACTTTTTTGTTCCATAACCCTCAGGATCATTTAAGAAATTACAAATGACTGTCATACTGCGTCCCAACTCAACAACCCGACCACGTTCAAAAAGGGATTTTTTTTTGCCTTTGCCATCACAACGTGTGACTACCTGACAGAAAATGACAATGAATACACATCTTTGCACAGATTTGTCCTTTTAAAGGCATGTGGTCCTAAAATTTGGATCATCTGAAAAACAGCCTGTTTCAGTTTAATCGTTATTTTCAATTAATTGAATGCTCAAATTTTTTTTTGTCTCACTCTTATTTCTTCTTGTTGCATGTTGAAGCTCTACTTGGAACCTTGTTAAGATCCAACAATGTAAAATATGATTTTTTGCCATTTCTCAAGTGGTTTTGATCTGGACTGTATCTTAGTATCTTTAGTATCATATATCAGTACTACAAGAAAAATATATACCGTATTTTTCACCCTATAAGACGCACCGGCCCATAAGACGCACCTAGGTTTTTGAGGAGGAAAATAAGAAAAATAATATTTTGAACCAAAAGGTATGCTTTTGGTGGGTTTTGAACTAATTGTGGTCTGTAGATGGCGCACTGTTATGGGGGATCTGTGGATGGTGAACTGTTATGGCGGATCTGTGGGTGACGCACTGTTATGGGGATCTATGGGTAACGCACTGTTATGGGGGATCTGTGGGTGACGCACTGTTATGGGGGATCTGTGGGTGACGCACTGTTATGGGGGATCTGTGGGTGACACACTGTTATGGGGGATCTGTGGGTGACGCACTGTTATGGGGGATCTGTGGGTGACACTTATGGGGGATCTGTGGGTGACACTTATGGGGGATCTGCGGGTGACACTTATGGGGGATCTGTGGGTGACACCTATGGGGGATCTGTGGGTGACACTTATGGGTGATCTGTGGGTGATACTTATGGGGGATCTGTGGGTGGCTCTTATTGGGGTCTTTGGATGGCACTGTTATGGGGATCTGTGTATCACAGTTATGGGGGGGATCTGTGGATGACACATATATAGCATCTTATGCTATTTGTCATCCACAGATCCCCTCCATAACAGTGTCCCTGTAGTGAATGACCCTCAATACAGGGGGTGGGGGTCGCATCTGCTTTTATAATGACAGCGGGGCCCGTGCAGTGACTGTATTCTACTACACGGGCCCCGCTCACTGTATAATCGTATCTGTAATAGTTAATTATGTATATAATTGCATAATCAGCACCTGTATTACTTACAACTACAAGCGCTCGGTAGGTAGCAGAGAGGAGGGAGGAGGCAGGCCGGGAGGACGGGCACTGGCAGCGTGAGTCACTACGTCATATGCCTACGCCGCCTGCTTCATTCGTAAAGTGGGCGGCGCAGGAGCCAGTGCCCGTCCTCCCGGCCTGCCTCCTCCCTCCTCTCTGCTACCTACCGAGCGCTTGTAGTTGTAAGTAATACAGGCGCTGATTATGCAATTATATACATAACAATTAACTATTACAGATACGATTATACAGTGAGCGGGGCCCGTGTAGTAGAATACAGTCACTGCACGGGCCCCGCTGTCATTATAAAAGCAGATGCCGGCCCCCAGCCCCTCCTCCCTCACAGCTGATACACCCGCCGCGCGGCATCACGGCAGGTGTATCATTGAAAATCATTCAAAATCAGCAGCATTCGCCCCATAAGACACACTGCTATTTTTCCCCCACTTTTGGGGGGGGGAAAGTGCGTCTTATAGGGCGAAAAATACGGGTATACACATTTCACTTCTGCAGAATGCTCTCCAATCAGAATGCATGGGGATAAAACTGATCAGTTATTTTCCAGTATTGAGCCCCTAGGACGGAACTCTATGCCGGAAAAGAAAAACGCTAGTGTGAAAGTACCCATCTCTTTATCTCTGGCCAAAAAAACTGAACACTTGCCTGAATGCCGGCATTTTTTTTCCTAGGAAAATAATGTGAAAAAAATAAATGCCAGATCCGTTTTTCCGGATGACACCGGAAAGACGCATCTGGCACTTCAATGCATTTGTAAGACGGATCAGGATCAGCCTTACAAATGCCATCAATTTGCATACGTTTTGACGGATCCGGCAGGCAGTTCCGGCGATGGAACTGCTTGCCGGATCACTCTGCCGCAAGTGTGAAAGTACCCTTAAGAGTATGTTTTACCCCTGCTACATCTGTATTTCGGTCGAAAAACTAAATGTATTCAGCGGTCAGCGCTGCGGTTATATGCGGTAAAATCTCCATGATGTCTCCATGATAAATCTGCTGCGTTAAAGCTATCTTGACGCTTTGTCTTGTCATTGTTTGTAGCTACTAGAGGCCTGTTCATGCCAGGCAGGTTCCCCAAGGAGAATCTTGGTCGATCAACACTCTGTTATTGTGCCACTCTGTGGCTTCCTGATTCTGCTGCCACCTCCAGACTCGGTCATTGTGCCACTCTGTGGCCTACTCAAGCTGCTGCCACCTCCAGATTCGGTCATTGTGCCACTCTGTGGCCTACTCATGCTGCTGCCACCCACCTCCAGACTCTGTCGTTGTGCCACTCTGTGGCCTACTCATGCTGCTGCCACCTCCAGACTCTGTCGTTGTGCCACTCTGTGGCCTACTCATGCTGCTTCCACCTCCAGACTAGGTCATTGTTCCACTCTGTGGCCTACTCATGCTGCTGCCACCTCCAGACTCTGTCGTTGTGCCACTCTGTGACCTACTCATGCTGCTGCCACCTCCAGACTCTGTCATTGTGCCACTCTGTGGCCTACTCATGCTGCTGCCACCTCCAGATTCTGTTGTTGTGCCACTCTGTGGCCTACTCTTGCTGCTGCCACCTCCAGATTCGGTCATTGTGCCATTCTGTGGCCTACTCATGCTGCTGCCACCTCCAGTCTGGGTCATTGTGCCACTCTGTGGCCTACTCATGCTGCTGCCACCTCCAGTCTGGGTCGTTGTGCCACTCTGTGGCCTACTCATGCTGCTTCCACCTCACCACTATGTCATAGGTCCACTCTGTGGACTTCTCATGCTGATTCCACCCTCTCCACTTCATGACTGGTCCACTATTTTGGCTTTCGGTCTGGTCGACATCATGATTTATTTGACCTTTCTTCTGATCTGTCAGAAGGTAGGAAAAATTAGACGCAAAATGGATCCTGTCTGTGTAGCAGCTGTAAGGCCTGTATGCAGTGGCGTACCACCAATATAGGCAGGGTACGCCACTTTTATGGGGCCCGTGGCACAGAGGGGCCCGGAGCGCATGAAAGGCCCCGCCTCCCCCTACGTCTACGCTGCACAACTATTTCTACTATGAATGAATAGGCCAGCATTGAGGTGGGCCAAGCTCTCCACCCCCCTGTTTATTTACATCTGTCAAAACTCAGAGTGCAGGCTGAGGAGGACTGCAGGGCAGCAGCATTAGGCTACTTTCACACTTGCGTTCGGAGCGGATCCGTCTGGTATCTGCACAGACGGATCCGCTCCTATAATGCAAACGATGGTGTCCGTTCAGAACGGATCCGTCTGCATTATATTTCAGGAAAAAGTCTAAGTCTAATTTGTAGTCAGACTGATCCGTCCAGACTTTACATTGAAAGTCAATGGGGGACGGATCCGTTTGAAATTGCACCATATTTTGTCATCGTCAAATGGATCCGTCCCCATTGACTTACATCGTAACTCTGGACGGATCCGTTTGCCTCCGCACGCCAGGCGGACATCCGAACGCTTCAAGCTGCGTTCGGGTGTCCGCCTGCTGAGGCCAAACGCTGCCAGACTGATGCATTCTGAGCGGATCCGCATCCACAAGAATGCATTGGGGCTGTACGGATCCGTTCGGGGCCGCTTGTTAGAGCCTTCAAACGGAACTCACAAGCGGAGCCCCGAACGCAAGTGTGAAAGTAGCCTTACACCTCATGCTGAGCCAATGAGGAGCGGGCTCAACAGACGTGCCTGGTGACGCTGATTGATGCTGCCAGGTCCGCGCTCAGAAGGAAGCATGCAGAGCAGTGGTCAGGAATAGAGTTGAGCGAACACCTGGATGTTCGGGTTCGAGAAGTTCGGCCGAAAATCCCGGAAATGTTCGGGTTCGGGATCCGAACCCGATCCGAACTTCGTCCCGAACCCGAACCCCATTGAAGTCAATGGGGACCCGAACTTTTCGGCACTAAAAAGGCTGTAAAACAGCCCAGGAAAGAGCTAGAGGGCTGCAAAAGGCAGCAACATGTAGGTAAATCCCCTGCAAACAAATGTGGATAGGGAAATGAATTAAAATAAAAATTAAATAAATAAAAATTAACCAAAATCAATTGGAGAGAGGTCCCATAGCAGAGAATCTGGCTTCACGTCACCCACCACTGTAAGAGTCCATTTTCATAAATTTAGGCCCAGCACCCAGGCAGAGGAGAGAGGTCCCGTAACAGAGAATCTGTCTTCATGTCAGCAGAGAATTAGTCTGCATGTCATAGCAGAGAATGAGGCTTCACGTCAGCCACCACTGCAACAGTCCATTGGCATATATTTAGGCCCAGCACCCAGGCAGAGGAGGGAGGTCCCGTAACAGAGAATCTGGCTTCATGTCAGCAGAGAATCAGTCTGCATGTCATAGCAGAGAATGAGGCTTCACGTCAGCCACCACTGCAACAGTCCATTGGCATATATTTAGGCCCAGCACCCAGGAAGAGGAGGGAGGTCCCGTAACAGAGAATCTGTCTTCAGGTCAGCAGAGAATCAGTCTGCATGTCATAGCAGAGAATGAGGCTTCACGTCAGCCACCACTGCAACAGTCCATTGGCATATATTTAGGCCCAGCACACACACAGGCAGAGGAGAGAGGTCCCGTAACAGAGAATCTGGCTTCATGTCAGCAGAGAATCAGTCTGCATGTCATAGCAGAGAATGAGGCTTCACGTCAGCCACCACTGCAACAGTCCATTGGCATATATTTAGGCCCAGCACACACACAGGCAGAGGAGAGAGGTCCCGTAACAGAGAATCTGTCTTCATGTCAGCAGAGAATTAGTCTGCATGTCATAGCAGAGAATGAGGCTTCACGTCAGCCACCACTGCAACAGTCCATTGGCATATATTTAGGCCCAGCACCCAGGCAGAGGAGGGAGGTCCCGTAACAGAGAATCTGTCTTCATGTCAGCAGAGAATCAGTCTGCATGTCATAGCAGAGAATGAGGCTTCACGTCAGCCACCACTGCAACAGTCCATTGGCATATATTTAGGCCCAGCACACACACAGGCAGAGGAGAGAGGTCCCGTAACAGAGAATCTGGCTTCATGTCAGCAGAGAATCAGTCTGCATGTCATAGCAGAGAATGAGGCTTCACGTCAGCCACCACTGCAACAGTCCATTGGCATATATTTAGGCCCAGCACCCAGGCAGAGGAGAGAGGTCCCGTAACAGAGAATCTGGCTTCATGTCAGCAGAGAATCAGTCTGCATGTCATAGCAGAGAATGAGGCTTCACGTCAGCCACCACTGCAACAGTCCATTGGCATATATTTAGGCCCAGCACACACACAGGCAGAGGAGGGAGGTCCCGTAACAGAGAATCTTTCTTCATGTCAGCAGAGAATCAGTCTGCATGTCATAGCAGAGAATGAGGCTTCACGTCAGCCACCACTGCAACAGTCCATTGGCATATATTTAGGCCCAGCACCCAGGCAGAGGAGGGAGGTCCCGTAACAGAGAATCTGGCTTCATGTCAGCAGAGAATCAGTCTGCATGTCATAGCAGAGAATGAGGCTTCACGTCAGCCACCACTGCAACAGTCCATTGGCATATATTTAGGCCCAGCACACACAGGCAGAGGAGAGAGGTCCCGTAACAGAGAATCTGTCTTCATGTCAGCAGAGAATTAGTCTGCATGTCATAGCAGAGAATGAGGCTTCACGTCAGCCACCACTGCAACAGTCCATTGGCATATATTTAGGCCCAGCACACAGGCAGAGGAGAGAGGTCCCGTAACAGACAATCTGGCTTCATGTCAGCAGAGAATCATTCTGCATGTCATAGCAGAGAATCAGGCTTCACGTCACCCAACATTGGAACAGTCCATTGGCATATATTTAGGCCCCGGCACCCAGACACAGGAGAGGTTCATTCAACTTTGGGTAGCCTCGCAATATAATGGTAAAATGAAAATAAAAATAGGATTGAATGATGAAGTGCCCTGGAGTCCAATAATATATGGTTAAGGGGAGGTAGTTAATGTCTAATCTGGACAAGGGACGGACAGATCCTGTGGGATCCATGCCTGGTTCATTTTTATGAACGTCAGCTTGTCCACATTGGCTGTAGACAGGCGGCTGCGTTTGTCTGTAATGACGCCCCCTGCCGTGCTGAATACATGTTCAGACAAAACGCTGGCCGCCGGGCAGGCCAGCACCTCCAAGGCATAAAAGGCTAGCTCTGGCCACGTGGACAATTTAGAGACCCAGAAGTTGAATGGGGCCGAACCATCAGTCAGTACGTGGAGGGGTGTGCACACGTACTGTTCCACCATGTTAGTGAAATGTTGCCTCCTGCTAACACGTTGCGTATCAGGTGGTGGTGCAGTTAGCTGTGGCGTGTTGACAAAAGTTTTCCACATCTCTGCCATGCTAACCCTGCCCTCAAAGGAGCTGGCATTGACACAGCTGCCTTTGCGACCTCTTGCTCCTCCTCTGCCTTGGCCTTGGGCTTCCACTTGTTCCCCTGTGACATTTGGGAATGCTCTCAGTAGTGCGTCTACCAACGTGCGCTTGTACTCGCGCATCTTCCTATCACGCTCCAGTGCAGGAAGTAAGGTGGGCACATTGTCTTTGTAGCGTGGATCCAGCAGGGTGGCAACCCAGTAGTCCGCACAGGTTAAAATGTGGGCAACTCTGCTGTCGTTGCGCAGGCACTGCAGCATGTAGTCGCTCATGTGTGCCAGGCTGCCCAGGGGTAAGGACAAGCTGTCCTCTGTGGGAGGCGTATCGTCATCGTCCTGCCTTTCCCCCCAGCCACGCACCAGTGATGGACCCGAGCTGCGTTGGGTGCCACCCCGCTGTGACCATGCTTCATCCTCATCCTCCTCCACCTCCTCCTCATCCTCGTCCTCCTCGTCCTCCAGTAGTGGGCCCTGTCTGGCCACATTTGTACCTGGCCTCTGCTGTTGCCAAAAACCTCCCTCTGAGTCACTTCGAAGAGACTGGCCTGAAAGTGCTAAAAATGACCCCTCTTCCTCCTCCTCCTCCTCCTCCTCCTCCTGGGCCACCTCCTCTTGCATCATCGCCCTAAGTGTTTTCTCAAGGAGACATAGAAGTGGTATTGCAACGCTGATAACGGCGTCATCGCCACTGGCCATGTTGCTGGAGTACTCGAAACAGCGCAACAGGGCACACAGGTCTCGCATGGAGGCCCAGTCATTGGTGGTGAAGTGGTGCTGTTCTGTAGTGCGACTGACCCGTGCGTGCTGCAGCTGAAACTCCACTATGGCCTGCTGCTGCTCGCACAGTCTGTCCAGCATGTGCAAGGTGGAGTTCCACCTGGTGGGCACGTCGCATATGAGGCGGTGAGCGGGAAGGCCGAAGTTACGCTGTAGCGCAGACAGGCGAGCAGCAGCAGGATGTGAACGCCGAAAGCGCGAACAGACGGCCCGCACTTTATGCAGCAGCTCTGACATGTCGGGGTAGTTGTGTATGAACTTCTGCACCACCAAATTCAGCACATGCGCCAAGCAAGGGATGTGCGTCAAATTGGCTAGTCCCAGAGCTGCAACGAGATTTCGCCCATTATCGCACACCACCAGGCCGGGCTTGAGGCTCACTGGCAGCAACCACTCGTCGGTCTGTTGTTCTATACCCCGCCACAACTCCTGTGCGGTGTGGGGCCTGTCCCCCAAACATATGAGTTTCAGAATGGCCTGCTGACGTTTACCCCGGGCTGTGCTGAAGTTGGTGGTGAAGGTGTGTGGCTGACTGGATGAGCAGGTGGAAGAAGAGGAGGAGGAAGCCGAGAAGGAGGAGGTGGCAACAGGAGGCAAAGAATGTTGCCCTGCGATCCTTGGCGGCGGAAGGACGTGCGCCAAACAGCTCTCCGCCTGGGGCCCAGCTGCCACTACATTTACCCAGTGTGCGGTTAGGGAGATATAGCGTCCCTGGCCGTGCTTACTGGTCCACGTATCTGTGGTTAGGTGGACCTTGCCACAGATGGCGTTGCGTAGTGCACACTTGATTTTATCGGATACTTGGTTGTGCAGGGAAGGCACGGCTCTCTTGGAGAAGTAGTGGCGGCTGGGAACAACATACTGTGGGACAGCAAGCGACATGAGCTGTTTGAAGCTGTCTGTGTCCACCAGACTAAATGACAGCATTTCATAGGCCAGTAGTTTAGAAATTCTGGCATTCAGGGCCAGGGATCGAGGGTGGCTAGGTGGGAATTTACGCTTTCTCTCAAATGTTTGTGAGATGGAGAGCTGAACGCTGCCGTGTGACATGGTTGAGACGCTAGGTGACGGAGGTGGTGGTGGTGGTGTTGGTGGTACATCCCCTGTTTGCTGGGCGGCAGGTGCCAACGTTCCTCCAGAGGCGGAGGAAGAGGCCGAGGCGGCAGCAGCAGAAGAGGCCGAGGCGGCAGCAGCAGAAGAGGTAGCAGGGGGAGCCTGAGTGACTTCCTTGGTTTTAAGGTGTTTACTCCACTGCAGTTCATGCTTTGCATGCAGGTGCCTGGTCATGCAGGTTGTGCTCAGGTTCAGAACGTTAATGCCTCGCTTAAGGCTCTGATGGCACAGCGTGCAAACCACTCGGGTCTTGTCGTCAGCACATTGTTTGAAGAAGTGCCATGCCAGGGAACTCCTTGAAGCTGCCTTTGGGGTGCTCGGTCCCAGATGGCGGCGGGCAGTAGCAGGCGGAGTCTCTTGGCGGCGGGTGTTCTGCTTTTGCCCACTGCTCCCTCTTTTGCTACGCTGTTGGCTCGGTCTCACCACTGCCTCTTCCTCCGAACTGTGAAAGTCAGTGGCACGACCTTCATTCCATGTGGGGTCTAGGACCTCATCATCCCCTGCATCGTCTTCCACCCAGTCTTGATCCCTGACCTCCTGTTCAGTCTGCACACTGCAGAAAGACGCAGCAGTTGGCACCTGTGTTTCGTCATCATCAGAGACATGCTGAGGTGGTATTCCCATGTCCTCATCATCAGGAAACATAAGTGGTTGTGCGTCAGTGCATTCTATATCTTTCACCGCTGGGGAAGGGCTAGGTGGATGCCCTTGGGAAACCCTGCCAGCGGAGTCTTCAAAATGTCCGGGAGTCTTCAAAAAGCATAAGAGACTGCTGCATAACTTGAGGCTGAGACAGTTTCCCTGGTATGCATGGGGGTGATGTGACAGACTGATGGGGTTGGTTTTCAGGCGCCATCTGTGCGCTTTCTGCAGAAGACTGGGTGGGAGATAATGTGAACGTGCTGGATCCACTGTCGGCCACCCAATTGACTAATGCCTGTACCTGCTCAGGCCTTACCATCCTTAGAACGGCATTGGGCCCCACCATATATCGCTGTAAATTCTGGCGGCTACTGGGACCTGAGGTAGTTGGTACACTAGGACGTGTGGATGTGGCAGAACGGCCACGTCCTCTCCCAGCACCAGAGGGTCCACTAACACCACCACGACCATGTCCACGTCCGCGTCCCTTACTAGATGTTTTTCTCATTGTTATGGTTCACCACAACAACAAAAATATTATTTGGCCCAATGTATTGTATTCAAATTCAGCTGGATATAAATTTGAGGCCTAGTATTTAGGCGCTGGGTGACAGGTATGGGTTTAGTGACAGAATTAGACTGGGATATGCACAGTAGCGTGTGTGTGAAGTTATTCTGAATGACCCTATGTGCACCTTGAATATTATATACCCTTTTAGGGATAGATTTCAAATAGCTCTGATACAGCAGAAACCACTAAATTTTTAAATTGCTAAATTGGGAATTGTATTTCAACCCAGAACAAAAAATGTGCTTTGACGGACACTAAATAACTTTCCCAGCCACAACAGTACAGCGGTAACGAGAGATTTAGCGGGATATAAATTTGAGGCCTAGTATTTAGGCGCTGGGTGACCGGTATGGATTTACTAACAGAATTAGACTGGGATATGCACAGTAGCGTGTGTGTGAAGTTATTCTGAATGACCCTATGTGCACCTTGAATATTATATACCCTTTTAGGGATAGATTTCAAATAGCTCTGATACAGCAGAAACCACTAAATTTTTAAATTGCTAAATTGGGAATTGTATTTCAACCCAGAACAAAAAATGTGCTTTGACGGACACTAAATAACTTTCCCAGCCACAACAGGACAGCGGTAACGAGAGATTTAGCGGGATATCAATTTGAGGCCTAGTATTTAGGCGCTGGGTGACAGGTATGGGTTTAGTGACAGAATTAGACTTGGAAATGCACAGTAGCGGGTGTGTGTGAAGTTATTCTGAATGACCCTATGTGCAGCTTCAATATGATCTACCCTTTTAGGGATAGATTTCAAATAGCTCTGATATAGCAGAAACCACTAAATTATGAAATTGCTAAATTGGGAATTGTATTTCAACCCAGAACAAAAAATGTGCTTTGACGGACACTAAATAACTTTCCCAGCCACAACAGGACAGCGGTAACGAGAGATTTAGCAGGATATAAATTTGAGGCCTAGTATTTAGGCGCTGGGTGACAGGTATGGGTTTAGTGACAGAATTAGACTTGGAAATACACAGTAGCGGGTGTGTGTGAAGTTATTCTGAATGACCCAATGTGCACCTTGAATATTATATACCCTTTTAGGGATAGATTTCATATAGCTCTGATATAGCAGAAACCACTAAATTATGAAATTGCTAAATTGGGAATTGTATTTCAACCCAGAACAAAAAATGTGCTTTGACGGACACTAAATAACTTTCCCAGCCACAACAGGACAGCGGTAACGAGAGATTTAGCGGGATATAAATTTGAGGCCTAGTATTTAGGCGCTGGGTGACAGGTATGGGTTTAGTGACAGAATTAGACTTGGAAATGCACAGTAGCGTGTGTGTGAAGTTATTCTGAATGACCCTATGTGCACCTTGAATATTATATACCCTTTTAGGGATAGATTTCACATAGCTCTGATATAGCAGAAACCACTAAATTATGAAATTGCTAAATTGGGAATTGTACTTCAACCCAGAACAAAAAATGTGCTTTGACGGACACTAAATAACTTTCCCAGCCACAACAGGACAGCGGTAACGAGAGATTTAGCGGGATATAAATTTGAGGCCTAGTATTTAGGCGCTGGGTGACCGGTATGGATTTAGTGACAGAATTAGACTGGGATATGGCCAAAAAATAACCACACTATTGCTGGTTAAATGCACTTGGTGACGGGCGCAGCTTGCCCCTGATGTAGTATATGGCCAAAAAATGAACAGACTATTGCTGGTTAAATGCACTTGGTGTGATAGCTTGACCAACCACACTACTGAGGGTTAAATGCACTTGGTGACGGGCGCAGCTTGCCCCTGATGTAGTATATGGCCAAAAAATAAACAGACTATTGCTGGTTAAATGCACTTGGTGTGACAGCTTCACCCTGATGTAGGCTTTAGCCAAAAAACAACCACACCATTGAGGGTTAAATGCACTTGGTCGCAGCTTGGATGCACTTGGTCGCAGCACCGCACAAGACACAAAATGGCCGCCGATCACCCCAGAAAAAAGTGACTGACAAACGGTCTGGGCAGCCTAAAAACAGTGAGTGAGCATTTGAATTTCAGCAGCTCAATGATGCACAGCTGCAGATCGATCGATTAATCAAGTGAAGTCCTTTGGAGGAGTTAATCTGCCTAATCTCGCCCTACTGTCGCATCCGCAACCTCTCCCTACGCTAATCAGAGCAGAGTGACGGGCGGCGCTATGTGACTCCAGCTTAAATAGAGGCTGGGTCACATGGTGCTCTGGCCAATCACAGCCATGCCAATAGTAGGCATGGCTGTGACGGCCTCTTGGGGCAAGTAGTATGACGCTTGTTGATTGGCTGCTTTGCAGCCTTTCAAAAAGCGCCAAGAAAGCGTCACAAAAGCGCCAAGAAAGCGACGAACACCGAACCCGAACCCAGACTTTTACGAAAATGTCCGGGTTCGGGTCCGTGTCACGGACACCCCAAAATTCGGTACGAACCCGAACTATACAGTTCGAGTTCGCTCATCCCTAGTCAGGAAGAAAAAAACTCTCTGCATGCTATCAGTGGTGCTCCCCCTCCTCGCCTCCTGATTGCTCCTCTCCTGCAGCCTCCAAGTAGAAAGGTAAGTGACCAATCTGTGTTTGTTATGTGTGTGTATATATCTATATATAGGCTGCGTCATAAGAGAGCGTGGCCAAAGGCTTGTATTCTGTGAAAAGGAGCATGCACAAAAAAAAATTCAGACCTCCTGATGGCCAACTCATAAAGGTTTGTATTTTTCATGGGATATCAAGTCTGGATGAGGGCATGGCCTTCACAAATAGGTGGTCTTTTAGTGGGATTTCACTGGATTTCACCTACTTTGGTATTTTACTCTAGTAATGTGCTAACAATGTGTCTTCACATTTTGAAGGAGTCTTAAGAAATGTCTGAGCTCTTGTTCTACAGGATCCTAAATTATACAATATCAAGAGGGATCTCTGAGCATGTAATATTAATATTATCGTCATGTATAATTGAGTAACAAGGCTCCAGATCATATGTAGGAGATGTATACCGGTCCTGGAACAGTTAGCTCTAAGATCAGACTGTGCAAGCAAGGAGGTGAAGTCCCTGGAGGTTAGGACAGAAGAGTAAGTGAAGGTTTTATAGTATATACCAGCTGTTCGGAAGAAAGGCCTGGAAAATACACTCTGCCTTTATATACAGTTTGTTTTAGTAATTATAGCGGCTGACAGCATACAAGCCAAAAAGGTATACCAACTCCGTACATCATACCCGTGTATAATATATGACTCCTCTTAATAATTCATGATAGTGAATTATTAGATAAAAAATATTACAGTATGTCTCCATATAGCTATCATTAACCACATTAGCCACAAATTTCACACCTCATTTGCTCCAAACACAAGTGCTTGCAGCTGACTTTTCCCACATTAGGGCTGCATAAAATATCTACACTGTAGACAGGCCAATTACTAGTGCCAATGGAGTAATCAGCACCAAATGCATCTGCCCAAATCATGTTTCCACCGCACAGATTTAATTATTGTGCTACACACATAACAGTATCCATAAATTTATTAACCTCACATAGTGGATACTGTAACCGTAGAGGCAAGTGTATCTGCTAAGGCAGCGCTCATACAAATATGCCAGTTACTAAGAGTCATTTTAAAGGGGTCGACCCATCTAGCACATTGATGGGATATTTTTAGGATATGCCATCGAAGTCAGATAGTCTGGGACCCGCACCTATCTCCAGAATGGGGCCCCAGGGGTGAAGAGAGAGAAGCTGTGCATGTGCAGTCCCTTCTATTCACTGCTATGAGAGTTCCAAAAATAGTCAAGCACCGCCTCGGCCATTTCCGGCAGCCCCATAGCGGTGACAGGAGAGGTGGCCATGCTCGCATGGTGCACTATTTTTTCACCGCTATGGGACTTCCAAAAGACAAGTGTGCTCGCTTGGCTATTTTCAGAACCCTCCTAGCAACAAATTGATAGCACATAACACATGCATGTTGTGCTCTCCTTCATTTTGGGGGTCCTGCAGAGATGGGACCTGCACAGGGTTGCCAACCAGAATTTTTCTTTTTTCTGGACAACTTATGCTAAAATCACAAACAGCCTACATTTTTTACGGACAAATTGGAAAACCATAATGAATGATTAAGATTATAAGTAATCCATGTCTATCGCTCAATATCATTACCAGCATTTATTGTCAGCTTTAGAATCATGATAGTCACCACCAAAATAATCATGGACACACCAATTTTTTATCACAGACACAGGAAAAAAAAAGTCACCTATTATTATAGACTGTCCAGAAATTTCTGAATGGTTGGCAACTCTGGACCCGTACCTATCGGACGTTGAGGGCATATCCTATCGATATGTCATCAATGTCCCAGATAGGCCAACCAATTTAAAGGGATTGTACCATGAGAACCATTTTACAGTTTTCAAACCAGCACTTGGATCTGAGTACTTTTGTAATTGCGTGTAATTAAAAATGTAGTATTCAATAAAATGCATCTGCTGTGTGTTCTCTTTCTTATTTCTCTGTCCACCTCAATGGAGACGCACATGCTTAGTTCCATGCTTCAACTGCCTCCTCAGCTGTGATAGGGAGAGAACTGCCTCAGAAAGGACATGCCCTTTGCCCACTGCAGAAAGGACACTTCCCATGAGCTGACAGCTTCATATGAATCTAGCAGAGCAACTGGAGCAATGAATATGGAGATATATGGATCCATGTGAGGTACAGGGCTGGTTCTAGCTTTGTTAGAAAGGGATTTTCATGTACTATATGTTTTCTGATTTTCATTTTTTACATTTATCATGGGATAACCACTTTAAAGGCTATGGACACCTTGAGTGGCAATTTTTTATGATTATGATTGCATTTTACTCATTTGAGGCAAAAAAAAATATTTTCAATTGGTCTTTATTAAAAATATTGAGCCATTCTGACACAAAGGGTTTGTCTTTAAGAATAGTACTATCACTTTCACTTTGTGCTGGTCATCTAATAAACCTTATCTCTAAATTACTCATAAACACTTATCTAAGCCACATTCCTATTAGAAAGATAAGAATTGAGCTATAATGAGTAGTGATGAGCAGCAGGGGCAATATTCAAATTTGTGATATTTCGCGAATATTTGGGCGAATAGTCGCCATATATTTGCAAATTTGAGAATTCGTTATCTCCAGTCATTATTTTCTTGATTGCGAAAATCGGCAATTGAAAAATGTGTGATAAAAATTTGCATTACGAAAATTCGCAATCAACACTACTCCTAAAGTCAAAGATATTGCAGCCTTCTCATTGGCCCACAAGCTAGAAGCAGGGAGGGATCATGTGAACTGATTAAAAATAATCTCAAATATTCAAAATTACGAATATATATCACTATATTCTAAATATTTGCAAATTCTCTAAGTGCCGATATTCGAGATAAAATTTTGCAATTCGAATATTCGTGATCAACACTAATAATGAGTGTTAAGAGGTCAGACTTCTGAGATACAGAGCCATCAGCTAAGCTGCCTGATGAACAGTGAAAATTCAGTGCGTGTTAACAGAGAAACTCAAGGTTGCACAGAGACAGGGGCTCAAAATTTTGAATAAAGACCAAATGGAAAAATTATTTTAGCTGAAAATGACTACAATACAATATTCTTTAAAAAAAATTGCCCTCAAAGGTGTACATAGCCTTTAAGCTCTTGGCCCTATTCAAAATCTGTATTTGGTGTTATTATATAACTGGTGTTATAGTTAAAGGGATATGCCAGTTATTAGTAGTTATCCTATATACCAGGTCTCAGCAACCTTTGGCACTCCAGCTGCTTATGAAACTACAACTCCCAGCATGCAAACATGCTTGGCTGCTCTTCTAACTACAATAGAAGTGAATGAAGCATTCTGGGAAATGTAGTTTCTGAAGAGCTGGAAAGCAGGAGGTTGCTGACTCCTACTATATACACTCCATTCATATGGAGGTCATATAGTAACTCCGTTTTCATGATCAACTGGGGTCTAAATGATTAAACCAGCATCAAATCTAACAGTTATACCCTATCCAATGGATTTGTTTTAGAATTTTACAAAAAGTTGGATGAAGAAAATAATAAAAAAGTTTGTCTTGTCAGATACTGCGTGTGAATGTTTTACGAGTTTCTCTAGTGAAGACCTAATATTAAATAGTCCTGTGAATTCTGTTGGCTTTCGATCTTCAGTGCTGTATTATTTATAGTCATTTGCTTTTACCTTTCTAAGCCGTTACTATCTTGCAAAACCGTTCCCCAGGATCATAAATAAATGAAAATTGATCTATGCAACAATAGAATGAATATTCCTAACAATTCCCCCAAAGTAATGTCTAATTTATTCGAGTCGTAACACTAGCACGTTAGTTATAAGTGATAACACATGCTTTTTATACCTGTAGTAACATTTTCTCTGTTTCAAATATCTATTCCATCTCTCTGCTTAATCTAGACTGTGTGGCTACAATACACGTGGAAGGCTTTTCTTTACTCGGTAATCTCTCAGGCGGCCATACTGAATTTTTTGGAAACCTAAGTAGGAGAAGAGGCTGGCTACTTACCTACTACAGTCTGACACATCCCTAAAAGACAAATAGTCCATTTCACTTTGCAAAATATGTATGTTCTCTCACTGTTATAACTGCCACAGAAAACTGATAGAGGCATGATTCTCTCACTGTTATAACTTCCAGGGAGGTTAAAGGGGTTGTATCATCTTGGACATTGGGGGCATATTGTTAGGATAAAAACCCAATTTCTGATAGGTGCAGGTCCCATAGGGTGGGGCTGCCTTCGCTCTTATGTAAGCCCCATAGAAGTGAATGGAGTGGTGGCCACAATTGCACCGTGCACTTCCTATTCGTTTTAATGGGAATTGAGAAAATAGCCAAGTGCGCCTCTCGGCTACTTTCAGCAATCCCATAGAAATGAATAGAGGGCGGCTGCGCATGCACTTTGCTCGCTCCATTCTTGGGTGTAGGTCTCAGAAATTGGGGGCATACCTTAGAGATATGCCTCCAATGTCCAAGATGATACAAGCCCTTAAAGGATCGTCTTGATGAGTAATGGCATAGTCCCATACAAGCTAACATGACTGACAAATGTTGCTGTCAAACAGCTACTTCTGCTGGGATTCGTTGGTTGACTGCTAAGAGCTTAATGGCTTCTATGGTTCACTGTATGGTTAATAATAATGCTAAAGGTTAAGGTTATGGTTCATTATTAAATCTGTTGAAGTGTGTATTGTGATGCTAACTGTGGTCTATATACAGTACTATATGACTCAAAAAGGTTATGTATGGGAGGAAAAAGTTAACCGGCGGTCTTTAGTGTTAGGCTACTTTCACACTAGCGGCATCCTTCTTCGGCAGCCTGTTCTGGAGGGTGAACTGAACAGCCTGGCCGATCCGTGCTGCCACTAGTGCACGCGTGCCGCCGGAGGTCCACTCAGGTCCCTCTGACATGTCTTAGTTTTGTTCCGGCCGCCTCTCGGCATGTTTGCCGTGCTGCCGCGTGCACTAGCAGCAGCACGGATCCGGCAGGCTGTTCACCCGCCAGAACAGGCTGCCGGAGAAGGCTGCCGCTAGTGTGAAAGTAGCCTAACACTAAAGACTGCCGGATAACTATTTACACCCATACATAACCTTTTTGAGTTATATAGTACTGTATATTATGTATGGGAGGAAATAGATAACAGGCAGTCTTTAGTGTTAGGCTACTTTCACACTAGCGGCAGCCTTCTCCGGCAGCCTGTTCCGGCGGGTGAACAGCCTGCCGGATCCGTGCTGCCGCTAGTGCACGCGTGCCGCCGGAGGCCTACTCCTACCCCATTGACTATAATGGGGGCGGGCCAGAGTTCCGGCGACAGCACAGCAAATATGCCGAGAGGCGGCTGGAATAAAACTGACATGTCAATATGAAAGTAGCCTAACACTAAAGACTGCCAGTTAACTATTTCCTCCCATACATACATATATAGTACTGTGTATAGACCATAGTTAGCATCACAATACACACTTCAACAGATTTAATAATGAACCATAACATTAACCCTTTAGCAGTGAACAGCCTGCTGGAGAAAGCTGACGCTGGTGTGAAAGTAGCCTTAGTTGTCGGGTAATGGGCTGGTCCCCTTTTCCTCTTGGTAAGGAGTCTGCTTATAAGTAAGCTAGAGTGAAGGCCTGTTTCATGTGTGCTCCTGTTACGTAGGCCAAGATAGAAGCCTTCTCCAGGAAAACACTGTTCAGGAGAGTGAAAACTGCCATAAAAGCAACTGTTCTAAGGATTAACCTCTGAAAGAAAGAAGCATTGAATTACTGGAGAAGACTGAGAACCATAAGGGCTTTGCTTGGACTGAGACACTAAAGGTAACGCACGATTATTGCTTTGGACTTGACTGCATGTGGTTATGGTTTATTGCTTCTGGCACCCACCACAGTACTAAGATAGCCTGGTCATCCGATCTAGGACTGCAGTTGGGCACTGCAGAGAAATATCAAGAGATTGCAAGCCTTCAGTCATTTGGGAAGATTGTTAGTACTAATAGAGAGAGACTTAGAGGGGACAATCTAATTGCCTATGTTCTATACAAAGCCTTTGGGATAAGCCTACTCTGTGGAATACTTGAGAACTGTGCCTACTACTCATTTGTACTTTAAACCTCCATCATCTATTCAGTAAAAGAGAGAGAGACTCTATTCTTAATACAACCAAGCTGGCCTGGTCATTGGTCTCCATTACCAAGCAGATCCTCCATCTCCTGCCTTGCACCCCGCTACTCATTTAACATCAAGGGCACCCGAACCATCACCAGACACAAAGTCCAGGGTGTGTCCTGAGGGGGAGAAGGACTCTGCTCCTATATACACTGCAAGCATTGTCTGGGAGAGCCCTGGAGCAGGGTTAGCCATCTTAGTCTCACTTCCTTCTGGGATTCGCGTCCCCACCTATCCCATGGTTGAACTTTATGGACTTATGTCTTTGTTCAACAGTTTTAACTATGTAACTATGTAACCGTGAGGACTTTATCCACCCTCAACCACATCCACTACCACCACTCACATCCTCTCCACTACCACCCATGGCCTCACCCTGCAGGACAGAGCACTGCACTTCCTGTTACATAGAGTAAAGGCAGAATAAGCCTATATTCTCAACTCTAAACCTGTGGTATGTGTTCCCCAGTGGGTGAATGCCATGTCTCTAGAGGGTACAGTACTTGCCCTGTCCTAATACTGTTTCTAATATGCAACCCAGTGCATGAATATAGCATTGGCGGTACCCTGGTTAGGGGGTACACGGCTTAGAAAATCTGTGAAACACTGGTCTAGCACTACCACAACGTCAGCTTTTCACTATAAAAACCATGTCGGCTTCTGTCAATGGTCAGGGAAAGTCACAGTAATTTTCTGCCCCATAAAGAAGCGAAGTTTGTGGTAAATGCTCCAATAAAACAGTAGTTTAGGGTGAAATGTGAGGAACTCCCTGGTGCCTTGAAGCCCTTGCCTAATTGTGCTCAGAGCTTTAAAAAAGACTACACATGCAGATGTGTCAATGCCAGATGTGTCAATGCTTTCCATTATCTAAATTTGGTTAAGAATTCCAGTTTCTCACAAAACAACTGCAGTGCAATATTGTAAACGGCTAGCAAATGTTATGACAGGCTGCAATGCACAACATAGCCACTGGGTGGTTGGTACATATAACATAGACATATTGTGAGTATTGTGAAATCATTCTTTTTTAAAGCTTAACTATCCATTTTTCTGTTCTCAAAGTCAGTGGATAGTAGGGTGTCTTGCTGCTGAGACCACCAGCAATCAGCAATAATCTGTCAAGGAACTTGGCAGCAATGTTCAATTCCCCTGCAGTGCCCCCACAGGAAAAATGAAGTATTACATACCACTAACTGAAAGCCAATGGGATGCAATTCATCAGTGTGTGAGGTGCACGGGAAAGACACTTTTTGTAGCCATTTCTTCTCTAATAGATAGAAGTTCCAAATGAAGGACTCCTCATATTTTTTCTAAACAGATAACCCTATAACACTAAAAAAATTAATTGACAGTTTAGTTGAGTTGACTACAGTTGTACATGAATTGAGATCTAGTGCATGGATGACTTTCCTCAAAGTGCACCTATGTGATGAGTATTAGTGTCACTTACCATATTCCCTATCAGTTGTATGGTCTCTGTTAATATTACTGAAGGATTTTCCAGTACTTATTTTCCAGACCCAATCACTGTTATTGAGTGCTTTCCAATCGCAAAAGTCATACTCAAAGTCACAAGTGTTCAAGTTTCCTGCAGAAAATAGATGCACATGATTAGTCAATATTAAGGTGCCAACATAGATACCACAGCTATAGCAGATGTGCTTTTGTTTAGTATTTTTATTTATTTTTGTGATTTAGAGTTTCACATAATCCAGGTTTTGGCAAATACAAATACCATTAAATCAATTTGTGGCCTTGCAGATGATAGACTGATCCTACCCTAAATCTAAAGCAATAGTCAGTATTTTCCATAGATTATATATTTGTGACAAATTCACTAAAATTACTCGCTCCAAATAGCAAATCTGCCTTTAGAATTTCTAAATATCTCACACTGTGCAGTAAAATGAAGGATTTCTTCCAATATACTGCTAATACATAAGTCTGTAGTGTCCAAAAAAAAAACTGCTTCAGTATGCTATCCCTATTTTTTGCAGACTGTACACTGACCTATTCATTTCTATGGGGGCATGCACACATCAGTATTTTTGGCAGATCTGTGTGGCCGTGCCCTTTTGTTTTTTTTTCAGTACATAGGAGTTTGTTTTCTGTATGGTTATTCAAATAATTTGTGGGGGTTTTGGAATACATGAGGCTTTTTTTTTATTTTTTGTATTTTTTATTTCAAATTTTTTAAATCTGGTAATATGCAAAAATAAAAAAAGGGGGGAGTTTAAAAATGTTGTCCCCTTTCTTTATGGTCATTTTTATATACGGGATATATGCAGTGACCCAGTGGATCCCTGATTGGAGTCAAGAAGGATTTATTTCCCCTAAAATGAGGAAAATTAGCTTTCACCTCATGAGGTTCATACCTTCCTCTGGATCAACTTGTAGGATAACAGGCTGAACTAGATGGATGGATGTCTTTTTCAGCCTTACAAACTATGGTAATATGTTATTAAAGGGTTAATATTAATATAGAGGTAAAAGCTACCAGAAGAGCAGCCAATCTGAGTGACTACCCCTGAGAGAAAGAGAACAGACATTCATAGATGGTTAGGAACTATTTTCAAGACTATGCTGGACAGACAGTAAGGTAAATGCTTGTTCATGCCAACAGACTTTACTGCATGTGGAAAGGGTTAGTTGCCTCCAGCACCTACTACACATTTGAGATGGACTGGCCATCCAGATCTAAGTTCTGCACCCTGCAGACTAGGCATTGTAGAATGTGTTAATGAGAATGGAATTGCACATCTGCAATAATTTGGGAAGATTGTAAAGTGTATCTAGAGAGAGACTCGAGGAGGATTACTACCATATTTTCTCCTGTCTATACACAGCTATTGGGAAGAGCCTACTCTGTAATATACCTCAGAACTGTGATACTGCTGATATATGTACTGCAACTCCCATCATCTATTCAGTAAAGAAAGACTTAATTAATTAAAATCAAATTGGCCTGGTCATTGACTTCACCGTCATCTGTCGGCCCTACCTCTATTCTCCTGCATTGCACCCCATTGCTTGTCTAATATCAAGGGAACCCCAGCCACCATCAGGCTGGAACCCCAAGATCCAGGGTATACCCTGAGGGAAAGAAGAGATGTGCCCATCCAGTCACTGCATTGAGCACTGTGTATACAGCCATTAGGAAGGCAGGTACAGTAATAAACCATGTCTTGCTTCTCTATGGGGAGCTTGGCTGTCACTGACCTTTGGTACAGCTGTACAATATCAATGCAGCTGCAAACTCAGCAAGGACATACAGGAATGTCTGATGGTCTGCAAGTACTACATGAATCCTAATTGTATGGCAATTTTATATTATACAGCACTGTTATTAAATTACTATGTAGGGGACTGTTAGCTGGGCTTTATATGTTGGTATTATATCAGCACCATTTTTATAGATTAGGCATTGTGTGGCACCATTTCTGTACAATGTTATTTTGTGGAGACTGGTGGTGGTAGTGGCATGCTGTAAAACGGCTATTTAGGTAATTTGTAAAAGTGTCCTTTTTTAGCCCGATCTATGGCACTGTTAGGTGGACACCGTAACTGTATTTATTAGACACTGTGTGGCTATTTGTACATTTATGACTGTACACTCTTTGGGAGTGGGCATTAATAGAAAGCACCAACCAACATAAGGTCAGCCATACATTCTAAGGCCTCATTCACACAGCCGTTGTTTGGGTCCGCATCCAAGCCGCATTTTTTGGAGCTCGGATGCGAACCCATTCACTTCAATAGGCCCGCAAAAGATGCGGACAGCACTTTGTTGCTCTGTTCCGTGGTCCCACAAAAAAGATAGAACATGTCCTCTTCTTGTCCATTTTGTGGCCAAGAATAGGCATTTCTATCATGGGCCACCGTTCTGCAAATTGCAGAATGCACAAGTCCGGCATCCATGTTTTGCAGATCCGCAGTTTGCTCGTCCCCGTCCCCACCTGCTATTGGCCCCTCCCCCTGACAGCGGATGTTTTCATCCGTGTAAAGGTAGAAGCAGCAGTGGCGGTGCAGGCACCAGGAGCAGCATAGGGAGCTGAAAGTGGGGTAAGTATATTCCTTTTGAGGGTCCCGGCGCATGGGGTATGATGTTGGATAACCCCTTTAATGCTTCCAGGGAAGAGCTGCTCCTTAACTCACAACGCAATTCAACACGGCACAATTTGTACAAAATCAGAAGCCTATGACTATACAGTATATTTCTATACAAAGGTATTTCCATTAATTAATGTCATTATCCTTTACAGTATATTCCAGATTAATGGTGAGTAACTCAGATTGCAACATACTGGGAATTGTTAGATCTTTATCTCTACCATAACCGCAGTCATTTGGAAATTCACTCATTGATGCATCCTTGAAGCGTGGTCCATTGGAAGAGCTTCCAGAATAGTCTTTGCATCCTGCGCATCTGAAATCATCCAAGCGAATGAACCCCCGGATGTTCCTTACCGTTCCTTCAAAAGCAAGCTTTAGATAAAAGTGACAATAGTTTAATTATTGTGATGCTTCTATCTGCAGTATACATATGTCCATTTCACGTACAGGGCAGGCATTAAATGGGTTGTACAGGATTACACGACAGTTGTTTTTCTCGGCCTCCATTCCGTTATTTTTTTTGCGGATAGGATGGGGACCCATTCATTTCAATGGGTCAGCAAAAAAATGCTGATAGCTCATCCGTTTGTGTTCCGTGTCCGTTGTCGGTGTTTCCCTTCAGCAAAAAAAAAAAATAGTGCATGTCCTACTTTTTTCACATTTGTGGACAAGGATAGGCATTTATTACAAGGGATCTGTGGAAAAAAAAGGATCCTTAAAAAAAAAAAGGATGCCGCATCCGTTTTTTTTTTGGGGCGGACGCAAACAACTGTCGTGTGCATGAGGCCTTAGAAGAACATGACTGCTTTCTTCCAAAAACAGCACCACACCTGTGCTGCAAAGCCACACACCACCTATGGATGGGGAGTTTTAGTAAAAATTAGCCATGATTTTCTATTCTTAAACAAACCAATAAAAAGAAATGGTGAATATTAAAATGTTCCCTTTCGTTTAATGGTCAAACAAATAAAGAATCATTTGAGCAGATCAATATCTAATTAAGACAGCAATTTAGTGCTCATTATGAGTTCATTTATTTAAAACCTAAAGAAAATCAAAGCAAGAAATATGGAAACAAATTAATTAAATGGGTTTTCCAGGATTTTCAATTAAAGGGGTTGTTTCACTAGCAAATTGAATTTATCATGTAGACAAGGTTAATACAAGACACTTACTAATGTATTGTGATTGTTCATATTGCCTCTTTTGCTGGTTTAATTCATTTTTCTAACACATTATACACTGCTCGTGCTCGTTTCCATGGTTACGACCACCCTGCAATCCATCAGTGGTGGCCGTGATTGCACACTATAGGAAAAAACACCGCCCTCTCTGGTGGCCGGGACCGTTGGAGGGCAAATAAGAACACATGTTCAGCAGCTCCTGCCTTCCCTGGAAACGAGCAGTATATAATGCAGCCAGCAAACGAGGCAAAATGGATAATCACAATACATTAGTAAGTGCCTTGTATTAACTTTCTCTGCATAATAAATGCCATTTACTGAAGTGAGAGAACCCCTTTAATGCACACTTGCCGGAGGTCGCAGATTCCCCTTAAATTTCTCTTGGAACTTTATAAAACATTGATGCTAAGGGTAAAAAAACTGAGGGGGCAGCAATTGGCTTGACATTTTTTTTTATTTTGAAATAATTTTTAAATTTGTCTTAAAGGGGTTATCCGAGAGTATAAAAAGCCCCCCCCCCCATATGCTTGGCCTCCCACACTCAATATACTTACATGGCTCCCCGCTCCATGCACCGCTCCTGGTCCCCACGCCACCACCGCTGCTGCTTCTCCCTGTGCCTGGATGAAAACATCCGGTGTCAGGGGGGAGCAGCCAATGGCAGGTGGGGACAGAGATGAGCCATCCTAGCGTCACCCGCGGTGCTGGGGAGGCTCGTCCCCGTCCGCCATTGGCTGCCCCCATCCTCGCACGGGGAGAAGCTGCAGTGGTGGTGCGGGGACCAGGAGCGGTGCGGGGAGCCAGGTAAGTATATTCAGTGTTGGGGGCCTGGCATGTAGGGGAGCTTTTTATACTCTTGGATAACCCCTTTAATTGCAATCAATCACCAAAAAGCTCAAAGTTGTCAGATATATAGATATTTCAAGAGGAGTAATTAGCAAAATTACATCTGTGATTGTTCTTGGAACAAAATAATATTTTAGGACATGTTCACTTTTGAGCACAATTTCACCTACAAATAAAGTGACATAACTTAAAGAGGTTTTCTGGGCTTTAAATATTGATAACCCATACTCAGGGTAGTTTAGCAATATCAGATCAGTGGGGGTCCGACACCTCCGCCGATCAGCTGTATGAAGGGAAGGCGCGCGCAGTCTCCCTTCTCTCTTCCTGCTGGCTGCTATGTCTATGGCGAGCAGGAAGAGAGAAGGGGGACAACACTGCTTGTGCCTTCCCGTCATACAGACACCCGGCACCCCCACCGATCTGTCCGTCTCCATGCCTGGCATCACATTTGTTAAGTGTTTAGACGCTTTTTCCTCCTAGTCCAACAAGGGATTATGGTTTAGCTAAAATGGGGCATGGATTTGTGACTATACATTGCCTGGTGTAAAGACTATGCGCATCTGAAAGCAAATCGACCAGTTCAAGCTCTTTGCAGACATCGCCCCTGCCGAGATTCGGTGAGATTTAGGCCCCTTTCACACGGGCGAGAATTCCGTGCGGGTGCAATACGTGAGGTGAACGCATTGCACCCGCACTAAATCCAGACCCATTCACTTCAATGGGGCTGTGCAGATGAGCGGCGATTTTCACACATCACTTGTGCGTTGCGTGAAAATCGCAGCAGGTTCTGTATTTTCACGCAACGCAGGCCCCATAGAAATAAATGGGGCTGCATGAAAATCGCATAGCATCCGCAATCAAGTGCAGATGCAATGCGATTTTCACGCATGGCTGCTAGGAGATGATGTTAGTAAATTGATAAAAGTCAATTCACTGTATTATTTTCCCTTATAACATGGTTATAAAGGAAAGTAATAGCATTCTTAATACAGAATGCTTACTAAAATGTTGATTGAGGGGTTAAAAAAATAATTAACTCACCTCATCCTCTTGTTCTCGCAGCCGGCATCGTCTTCTTTCTTCTTCTTTCAGGACCTGCAAAAGGACCTTTGATGACGTAATCGTGCTCACGTCAGCACAGGTCCTGCTGAATGAAGATAGAAGATCCTTCTATCTTCATTCAGCAGGACCTGCACTGATGTCCCCGAGCTGATGTCACCGAGCTCACCACGTGATGAGCGCGATTACGTCATCAAAGGTCCTTTTGCAGGTCCTGAAAGAAGAAGAAAGAAGACGATGCTGCTGCGAGAACATTAGCATTCTGTATTAAGAATGCTATTATTTTCCCTTATAACCATGTTATAAGGGAAAATAATACAGTGAATAGACTGTCACCTAGAACCCGTGCGTGAAAATCGCACCGGATCCGCACTTGATTGCGGATGCTTGCGATTTTCACTCAGCCCCATTCACTTCTATGGGGCCAACGTGATAAACGCACAATATAGAGCATGCTGCGATTTTCACGCAACGCACAAGTGATGCGTGAAAATCACAGCTCATGTGCACAGCCCCATAGAAATGAATGGGTCCAGATTCAGTGCGGGTGCAATGCGTTCACCTCCCGCATTGCACCCGCGCAGAATACTCGCCCGTGTGAACTCAGCCTAAGGCCACCTGAACACGTTGCGGAAAATTTCTGCTACCAAATATCAGTTCCATTAATCTGAACGAGGTTCTCTTGGCAGCAAACACATGGACTTCTGCAAGTGCCATTCAGATAAGTCGAACTGATTTTCAGTTGCAGAAAATTCCTGTGCGGAAAAACCGCAGCGTATTACAGTACGAGCAAAGTGTTTGAGATTACACAATTCTTATGTACACTTTGTGGATTTTTTTCTATCTGCAGCATGTCAATTGTGTTTGCGGTTTTAGCTGCAGATCTCGCCCTTTTCCAATAAAGGAAGAGATCTGCGCCAAAACCTCATAAAATCCACACCAAAAATGCTTTTAGAAATTGCGGATTTTGGTCTCAATGTGGTGCAGAAAAGCACAGAAATCCTGAAATTTTCTGCATGTTGACCTGAACCCGTATGCTGGAACTCTAAGGCCCCTTTCACACGGGTGAGTTTTCCGTGCGGGTGCGATGCGTGCGGTGAACGCACTGCACCCGCACTGAATCCTGACCCATTCATTTCTATGGGACTGTGCACACGAGCGGTGATTTTCACGCATCACTTGTGCGTTGCGTGAAAATCGCAGCATGCTCCTCTTTGTGCGTTTTTCACGTAACGCAGGCCCTATAGAAATGAATGGGGTTGCGTGAAAATCGCATGCATCCGCAAGCAAGTGCGGATGCGGTGCGATTTTCACGCATGGGTTCTAGGTGACAGTCTATTCACTGTATTATTTTCCCTTATAACATGGTTATAAGGGAAAATAATAGCATTCTGAATACAGAATGCTTAGTATAATAGCGCTGGAGGGGTTAAAAAAAATAAAAAAGTTAACTCACCTTCTCCTCTTGTTCGCGTAGATGCCGGTCTGTTCTTTAGCTGTGGGCTGAAGGACCTGTGGTGATGTCAGATCACATGCTCCATCACCATGGTGATGGACCATGTGATTGGAGCATGTGATCTGACGTCACCTCAGGTCATTCAGCCCACAGCTAAAGAACAGACCGGCATCTACCCGAACAAGAGGAGAAGGTGAGTTAACTTTTTTATTATTTTTAACCCCTCCAGCACTATTATACTAAGCATTCTGTATTCAGAATGCTATTATTTTCCCTTATAACCATGTTATAAGGGAAAATAATACAATCTTCAGAACATCAATCCCAAGCCCGAACTTCTGTGAAGAAGTTCGGGTTTGGGTACCAAACATGCGCGATTTTTCTCACGCGAGTGCAAAACGCATGACAATGTTTTGCACTCGCGCGGAAAAATCGTGCATTTTCCCGCAACACTCCCGCCTCTTATCCGGGCAAAAAACATGACGCCCGTGTGAAAGAGGCCTAAGGCTCCTTTCACACGAGCGAGTTTTCTGTGCGGGTGAAATGCGTGACGTTAACGTATTGCACCCGCACTAAATCCTGACCCATTCATTTCAATGGGTCTGTGTACATGAGCGTTCTGCGTTGCGTGAAAAATGCAGCAGGTTCTATATTCTATATTTTACGCAGCCATGGCCCCATAGAAGTGAATGGGGCTTCAGTGAAAAACACATTGCATCCGCAAGCAAGTCTGAATGCAATGCGTTGTTTACTGATGGTTGCTAAGAGATGTTGTTTGTAAACCTTCAGTTTTTTATCACGCGGCTGAAAAACACATCAAAACACATTGCACCCGCGCTGAAAAAACTGAACGCAATCGCAGATAAAACTGATTGCACTTGCTTGCAAAATGGTGCGAGCTTCACTGAACGCACCCTGAGTCAATCCTTATCGTTCACTTGAAAGAGGACTAAGGCCCCTTTCATACGGGCGTTGCGGGAAAACGTGCGGGTGCGTTGCGGGAACACCCGCGATTTTTCCGCGCAAGTGCAAAACATTGTAATGCATTTTGCACTTGCGTGAGAAAAATTGTGCGTGTTTGGTATCCAAACCCGAACTTCTTCACAGAAGTTCGGGCTTGGGATCGGTGTTCTGTAGATTGTATTATTTTCCCTTATAACATGGTTATAAAGGAAAATAATAGCATTCTGAATACAGAATGCATAGTACAATAGCGCTGGAAGGGTTAAAAAAATAAATAAATTTTTTTAACTCACCGTAGTCCACTTGCTCGCGTAGCCGGCATTTCCTTCTGTCTTGATCTTAGCTTTTTGTAGCAACAAGGACCTTTGGTGACGTCACAGTCATCACATGATCCATCACCATGGCAAAAGATCATGTGGTGGATCATGTGATGACCGGAGTGACGTCACCCCAGGTCCTGTTCATGTAATTAATGCTCACCCCAGGTCCTGTTAAGCAAAGGAGACAGAAGGAGATGCCGGCTACGCAAACAAGTGGACTAAGGTGAGTTAAATAATTTTTTTATTTTTTTTAACCCCTCCAGCGCTATTTTCCTATGTATTCTGTATTCAGAATGCTATTATTTTCCCTTATAACCATGTTATAAGGGAAAATAATAATGATCAGGTCTCCATCCCGATCGTCTCCTAGCAACCGTGCGTGAAAATCGCACCGCATCCGCACTTGCTTGCAGATGCTTGCAATTTTCACGCAGCCCCATTCACTTCTATGGGGCCTGCGTTGCGTGGATTATCGCACCGCAACGCACAAAGAGGAGCTGTCACAACCAGACAGCTGAGAAGCTCTGACAGAGGCTTTTCAGAACCTCCCCCTTGAGTTTCTGTGTTGTGGTATTCAGCTCCTCCTCTCGTTAGTCTCTCTCAGCTGTCATGTGTTGGACTAATTGCTTCCCTTTAAATTCTTCCCCAGAAGGCTTTTCTGGGCGGCTTATATTTCTTCCTGGAGTATGTGTGCATGCCCATCTGGTTCTCCTCTCCTCTACTAAGTTAAGTGTTAACTGTTATCTGTTATTTTCTGTTTGTTGGATCCCAGGTGACCCTGACTCCCTCCGTGTCTGGTGTAGGGAGCCGGTGGTCGTGTCCCCTCACTATTGTAGGGTGCTCAGGGCTTATATAGTCAAGGTACGTGGATATGCATACCTCCACCATTCGGATCTATGCATAGGCTGAGCAGCCAGGGAAAGTGCCAGGTCTTCTACAGGGGTCTCCCTTTTGTTCCTTAGCTTTTGGATCCAGCGAGTTATTTATGCATGTTGTTTTGCATTGTTTCCTGTACACATTCCGTGACATTATAAGCCGCCATAACCGTCTCAAGCATGGATCCGGTTTCACTTTTGGCTGAACGCCTTCAGGGTCTTTCATTGGAGGTAGCTGATCTCCGCAGGACTTGTTCTCAGCTTCAAGTGACCGGTTCAGCTGGCGTTCATGGAGTTTGTTCTGAGCCTAAGATCTCGCTCCCGGATACGTTTTCCGGGGGTAGTGAGAATTTTGTGCGTTTTAGAGAGGCTTGCAAACTCCATTTTCGCCTTCTTCCCCATTCTTCTGGTGATGAGGAACGGAGGGTGGGGATCATTATATCGCTGCTCAGGGGTAACGCTCAGTCCTGGTCCTTTTCGCTGCCGGAGGGGGCACGGCCCCTCCGTTCAGTGGAGGAATTCTTTTTAGCCCTGGGTCAGATATATGATGATCCGGATTGTATTGCTCTGGCGGAGTCTAGACTACGTCTCTTATGCCAGGGTAAACAATCTGCAGAAATATACTGCTCAGAATTTCGGAGATGGGCAGCTGATACTGGTTGGAATGATGCTGAACTCCGAAGTCAATTTTGCCATGGTCTTTCAGAGGGATTGAAAGATGCATTTGCCTTTCATGAAAGGCCTATTTCTTTGGACTCTGCTATGTCTCAGGCCGTTCGTATTGACAGGCGTCTTAGAGAGAGAGGAGAGATCTCTCCTTCCTGTCATACTCGGTCCCAGGACTGTGCAGCGGTCCCATTCTGTGCGCAGGGGTCTCAGTCGCTGTCAGCCCCTTCTGAGCAGGAGCCCATGCAGCTGGGGTTGATTGCTTCTGACAATAGAAGATTCAGCTCGCATGGGAGGGTTTGTTTTTGTTGTGGAGGTATTAATCATTTGGCAAATATTTGTCCCTCTAGGAGATTCAGGCAGGTCTCTGGGTATAATAAAGAAACAAAGAGGAAAAAATCTTTTAAAAATGTTCCGTCTGTTACTATTGGCAGGGTTGAGGCGGAAATTGAAGGTTTTCCGTTTGCTTGTAGTTCCCGTTTTGTCCTGCCGGCTAGGGTGGCGCTAGAGAGCAAGAACATTTTTTGTGAGATTTTTGTGGATAGTGGAGCAGCGGTCAATCTCATTGATAATCAATTTGCAATAACTCATGGTTTCCAGGTGCGCACTTTGGGAAAGGATATTCCTGTTTTTGCTATCGATTCCGCTCCACTTTCTCAAAAATCATTAAAGGGCATAGTTCACGATGTCCGTTTAATTGTGAGTGATGCTCATGTTGAGGATGTGTCATGTTTCGTCCTTAGCGGTTTACCCACCCCTCTGGTGTTGGGGCTGCCCTGGCTCACTAAGCATAACCCCACCATTGATTGGCAAGCGAGGCAAATAAATGGTTGGAGTGACTTTTGCAGAGAGAATTGCCTCATGACATCTGTTTCTGAGGTTGCTACTAAGACTGTACCATCTTTTCTCTCTGAATTTTCGGATGTCTTCTCTGAGAGTGGAGTTCAGGATTTGCCCCCGCACAGGGAGTACGATTGCCCTATTAATCTCATCCCAGACGCCAAGCTGCCTAAATCTCGTTTATACAATCTTTCCCAACCTGAAAGGGTCGCTATGCGTGCTTATATCTCTGAGAGTCTGAGAAAGGGACACATACGACCCTCGAAGTCACCTGTTGCCGCTGGTTTTTTCTTTGTCAAGAAAAAAGATGGTTCTTTAAGACCTTGTCTGGATTTCAGGGAGCTGAACAATATCACAATTCGTGACCCTTATCCGCTTCCTCTGATCCCGGACCTATTTAACCAGGTTGTTGGGGCTAAAGTCTTTTCCAAATTAGATTTAAGAGGGGCATACAACCTGGTCAGGGTCAGAGAAGGGGACGAATGGAAGACGGCCTTCAATACCCCTGAGGGCCATTTTGAAAATTTGGTTATGCCTTTTGGTTTGATGAATGCCCCAGCCGTTTTTCAGCATTTCGTGAACAGCATTTTTTATCATTTGATGGGAAAATTTGTATTGGTGTATTTGGATGACATTTTGATTTTTTTCTCCCGATTTCAAAACTCATAAGGAACATTTACGTCAGGTCTTGCTCATCCTGCGGGAGAATAAATTATATGCGAAACTGGAAAAATGTGTGTTTGCGGTTCCAGAAATTCAATTTCTGGGGTTCCTTCTCTCCCCTTCTGGTTTTCGCATGGACCCCGAGAAGGTCCGCGCTGTGCTTGAGTGGGAGCTTCCTGAGAATCAAAAGGCGCTGATGCGTTTTTTGGGCTTTGCCAATTATTACAGGAAGTTCATTTTGAATTATTCTTCTATTGTTAAACCACTCACTGATATGACCAGAAAGGGGGTAGATTTTTCTTCTTGGTCAGTAGAGGCGCGTAAGGCTTTTTCTGATATCAAGGAGAGTTTTGCTTCCGCTCCCATCTTGGTGCAACCTGATGTTTCTTTACCCTTCATAGTTGAGGTTGATGCTTCTGAGGTGGGTGTGGGTGCGGTCTTGTCTCAGGGTTCCTCTCCTGCCAAATAGCGACCGTGTGCCTTTTTCTCGAAGAAACTCTCCTCCGCAGAGAGAAATTACGATGTGGGAGATAGGGAATTGTTGGCCATCAAGTTGGCTTTTGAGGAATGGCGCCATTGGCTAGAGGGAGCCAGACACCCTATTACCGTATTTACTGACCATAAAAATCTGGCCTACTTGGAGTCAGCCAAGCGTCTGAACCCGAGACAGGCCAGATGGTCGTTGTTCTTTTCTAGGTTTAATTTTGTTGTCACGTTCCGCCCTGGAGTTAAGAATGTGAAGGCAGATGCCCTGTCACGTTGTTTTCCGGGAGGCGGGAATTTTGAAGACCCGGGTCCCATTTTGGCTGAAGGTGTGGTGGTCTCTGCTCTTTTTCCTGAATTGGAGGCAGAGGTGCAGGCAGCCCAGTCAGAGGCTCCTGATCTTTGTCCTCCTGGGAGGTTGTTTGTGCCTCTCGCTTTAAGACACAAGATTTTTAAAGTACACCACGATACGGTCCTTGCTGGGCACCCGGGGGTAAGAGCCACACTGGATCTCATCGCTCGGAGATTCTGGTGGCCTGCGCTTCGTAAGTCGGTTGAGGGTTTTGTGGCAGCCTGCGAGACTTGCGCTCGTGCCAAAGTCCCTCATTCACGGCCATCAGGTCCTCTCCTTCCCTTACCCATTCCTTCCCGTCCTTGGACACATCTGTCCATGGACTTTATAACGGACCTGCCTCGTTCCTCGGGGAAGACTGTGATTCTGGTGGTGGTGGACCGTTTTAGCAAAATGGTGCATTTCATCCCTTTTCCTGGTTTGCCCAATGCTAAGACGCTGGCGCAGGCATTTGTTGATCACATTGTCAAATTGCACGGTATTCCTTCAGACATAGTCTCTGATAGGGGCACGCAGTTTGTTTCCAGATTCTGGAAGGCTTTCTGTTCTCGCTTGGGGGTTCGGTTGTCATTCTCTTCTGCTTTCCACCCGCAGTCGAATGGCCAGACAGAGCGTGTCAATCAGAATCTGGAGACATATCTGCGTTGTTTTGTGGCGGAGAATCAAGAGGATTGGTGTTCTTTTTTGTCCCTTGCTGAGTTTGCTTTAAATAACCGTCGTCAGGAGTCCTCTGATAAGTCACCATTTTTTGGTGCATATGGGTTTCATCCACAGTTTGGGACTTTCTCGGGAGAGGGGTCTTCTGGTTTACCTGATGAGGACAGATTCTCCTCATCTTTGTCATCTATTTGGCAAAAGATTCAAGATAATCTAAAGAGCATGAGTGAGAGATATAAGCATGTGGCTGATAAGAGACGTGTGCTTGGTCCGGACCTGAATGTTGGTGATCTGGTGTGGTTGTCTACCAAGAATATCAAATTGAAGGTTTCCTCCTGGAAGTTGGGTCCTAGGTTTATTGGGCCTTACAAAATCCTGTCTGTCATCAATCCTGTTGCATACCGTCTTGATCTTCCTCAGACTTGGAAGATCCATAATGTTTTTCATAAGTCCTTATTGAAACCTTATGTTCAACCCATTGTACCCTCACCTTTGCCTCCTCCTCCGATTATGGTTGATGGGAATCTTGAATTTCAGGTCTCTAGGATTGTGGATTCTCGTCTTGTCCGCGGTTCTCTTCAGTACCTTGTTCAGTGGGAGGGGTATGGTCCTGAGGAGAGGATGTGGGTCCCAGTGACGGACATTAAGGCCTCTCGTCTCATCAGGGCTTTCCATAGGTCCCATCCTGAGAAGGTGGGTTCTGAGTGTCCGGAGTCCACTCGTAGAGGGAGGGGTACTGTCACAACCAGACAGCTGAGAAGCTCTGACAGAGGCTTTTCAGAACCTCCCCCTTGAGTTTCTGTGTTGTGGTATTCAGCTCCTCCTCTCGTTAGTCTCTCTCAGCTGTCATGTGTTGGACTAATTGCTTCCCTTTAAATTCTTCCCCAGAAGGCTTTTCTGGGCGGCTTATATTTCTTCCTGGAGTATGTGTGCATGCCCATCTGGTTCTCCTCTCCTCTACTAAGTTAAGTGTTAACTGTTATCTGTTATTTTCTGTTTGTTGGATCCCAGGTGACCCTGACTCCCTCCGTGACTGGTGTAGGGAGCCGGTGGTCGTGTCCCCTCACTATTGTAGGGTGCTCAGGGCTTATATAGTCAAGGTACGTGGATATGCATACCTCCACCATTCGGATCTATGCATAGGCTGAGCAGCCAGGGAAAGTGCCAGGTCTTCTACAGGGGTCTCCCTTTTGTTCCTTAGCTTTTGGATCCAGCGAGTTATTTATGCATGTTGTTTTGCATTGTTTCCTGTACACATTCCGTGACAGGAGCATGCTGCGATTTTCACGCAACGCATAAGTGATGCGTGAAAATCACCGCTCATGTGAACAGCCCCATAGAAATTAATGGGTCGGTATTCAGTGCGGGTGCAATGCGTTCAACTCACACATCGCATCCGCGCGGAAATCTCGCCCGTGTGAAAGAGGCCTAAGGGTGCATCACATGCAGCAGTTTTTTTTGCTGAAATTTTCTGCAACTGAAAATCATTCCCATTCATCTGAAAGGCAGAAGTCCATGTATTTGCTGCCAAGACAATCGCATTCAGATGAATGGAACTGATTTTCCGTAGCAGAAATTTCTGCTGTGTGTGGAGGCATCCTAAGGGGGCCTGCTCAGAGGTGCAAGTTTGCTAACAGAAAATCTGCATAGTTTTACACGTTTCATGTGTTACATGTAGGGATGAGCGAACTCGAACTGTATAGTTCGGGTTCGTACCGAATTTTGGGGTGTCCGTGACACGGACCCGAACCCGGACATTTTCGTAAAAGTCCGGGTTCGGGTTCGGTGTTCGTCACTTTCTTGGCGCTTTTGTGACGCTTTCTTGGCGCTTTTTGAAAGGCTGCAAAGCAGCCAATCAACAAGCGTCATACTACTTGCCCCAAGAGGCCGTCACAGCCATGCCTACTATTGGCATGGCTGTGATTGGCCAGAGCACCATGTGACCCAGCCTCTATTTAAGCTGGAGTCACATAGCGCCGCCCGTCACTCTGCTCTGATTAGCGTAGGGAGAGGTTGCGGCTGCGACAGTAGGGCGAGATTAGGCAGATTAACTCCTCCAAAGGACTTGATTAACTGATCGATCTGCAGCTGTGGATCATTGAGCTGCTGATCCTCAATTGCTCACTGTTTTTAGGCTGCCCAGACCGTTTGTCAGTCACATTTTTCTGGCGGCCATTTTGTGTCTTGTGGTGCGCCAGCACAAGCTGCGACCAAGTGCATTTAACCCTCAATGGTGTGGTTGTTTTTTGGCTAAAGCCTACATCAGGGTGAAGCTGTCACACCAAGTGCATTTAACCAGCAATAGTCTGTTTATTTTTTGGCCATATACTACATCAGGGGCAAGCTGCGCCCGTCACCAAGTGCATTTAACCCTCAGTAGTGTGGTTGGTCAAGCTATCACACCAAGTGCATTTAACCAGCAATAGTCTGTTCATTTTTTGGCCATATACTAAATCAGGGGCAAGCTGCGCCCGTCACCAAGTGCATTTAACCAGCAATAGTCTGTTCATTTTTTGGCCATATACTACATCAGGGGCAAGCTGCGCCCGTCACCAAGTGCATTTAACCCTCAGTAGTGTGGTTGGTCAAGCTGTGACACCAAGTGCATTTAACCAGCAATAGTCTGTTCATTTTTTGGCCATATACTACATCAGGGGCAAGCTGCGCCCGTCACCAAGTGCATTTAACCCTCAGTAGTGTGGTTGGTCAAGCTGTGACACCAAGTGCATTTAACCAGCAATAGTCTGTTCATTTTTTGGCCATATACTACATCAGGGGCAAGCTGCGCCCGTCACCAAGTGCATTTAACCAGCAATAGTGTGGTTATTTTTTGGCCATATTACAGTCTAATTCTGTCACTAAATCCATACCGGTCACCCAGCGCCTAAATACTAGGCCTCAAATTTATATCCCGCTAAATCTCTCGTTACCGCTGTCCTGTTGTGGCTGGGAAAGTTATTTAGTGTCCGTCAAAGCACATTTTTTGTTCTGGGTTGAAATACAATTCCCAATTTAGCAATTTAAAAATTTAGTGGTTTCTGCTATATCAGAGCTATTTGAAATCTATCCCTAAAAGGGTATATAATATTCAAGGTGCACATTGGGTCATTCAGAATAACTTCACACACCCGCTACTGTGCATTTCCAAGTCTAATTCTGTCACTAAACCCATACCTGTCACCCAGCGCCTAAATACTAGGCCTCAAATTTATATCCAGCTGAATTTGAATACAATACATTGGGCCAAATAATATTTTTGTTGTTGTGGTGAACGATAACAATGAGGAAAACATCTAGTAAGGGACGCGGACATGGTCGTGGTGGTGTTAGTGGACCCTCTGGTGCTGGGAGAGGACGTGGCCGTTCTGCCACATCCACACGTCCTAGTGTACCAACTACCTCAGGTCCCAGTAGCCGCCAGAATTTACAGCGATATATGGTGGGGCCCAATGCCGTTCTAAGGATGGTAAGGCCTGAGCAGGTACAGGCATTAGTCAATTGGGTGGCCGACAGTGGATCCAGCACGTTCACATTATCTCCCACCCAGTCTTCTGCAGAAAGCGCACAGATGGCGCCTGAAAACCAACCCCATCAGTCTGTCACATCACCCCCATGCATACCAGGGAAACTGTCTCAGCCTCAAGTTATGCAGCAGTCTCTTATGCTGTTTGAAGACTCCGCTGGCAGGGTTTCCCAAGGGCATCCACCTAGCCCTTCCCCAGTGGTGAAAGACATAGAATGCACTGACGCACAACCACTTATGTTTCCTGATGATGAGGACATGGGAATACCACTTCAGCATGTCTCTGATGATGACGAAACACAGGTGCCAACTGCTGCGTCTTTCTGCAGTGTGCAGACCGAACAGGAGGTCAGGGATCAAGACTGGGTGGAAGACGATGCAGGGGACGATGAGGTCCTAGACCCCACATGGAATGAAGGTCGTGCCACTGACTTTCACAGTTCGGAGGAAGAGGCAGTGGTGAGACCGAGCCAACAGCGTAGCAAAAGAGGGAGCAGTGGGCAAAAGCAGAACACCCGCCGCCAAGAGACTCCGCCTGCTACTGACCGCCGCCATCTGGGACCAAGCACCCCAAAGGCAGCTTCAAGGAGTTCCCTGGCATGGCACTTCTTCAAACAATGTGCTGACGACAAGACCCGAGTGGTTTGCAAGCTGTGCCATCAGAGCCTGAAGCGAGGCATTAACGTTCTGAACCTGAGCACAACCTGCATGACCAGGCACCTGCATGCAAAGCATGAACTGCAGTGGAGTAAACACCTTAAAACCAAGGAAGTCACTCAGGCTCCCCCTGCTCCCTCTTCTGCTGCTGCCGCCTCGGCCTCTTCTGCTGCTGCCGCCTCGGCCTCTTCCTCCGCCTCTGGAGGAACGTTGGCACCTGCCGCCCAGCAAACAGGGGATGTACCACCAACACCACCACCACCACCTCCGTCACCAAGCGTCTCAACCATGTCACACGCCAGCGTTCAGCTCTCCATCTCACAAACATTTGAGAGAAAGCGTAAATTCCCACCTAGCCACCCTCGATCCCTGGCCCTGAATGCCAGCATTTCTAAACTACTGGCCTATGAAATGCTGTCATTTAGGCTGGTGGACACAGACAGCTTCAAACAGCTCATGTCGCTTGCTGTCCCACAGTATGTTGTTCCCAGCCGCCACTACTTCTCCAAGAGAGCCGTGCCTTCCCTGCACAACCAAGTATCCGATAAAATCAAGTGTGCACTGCGCAACGCCATCTGTAGCAAGGTCCACCTAACCACAGATACGTGGACCAGTAAGCACGGCCAGGGACGCTATATCTCCCTAACTGCACACTGGGTAAATGTAGTGGCAGCTGGGCCCCAGGCGGAGAGCTGTTTGGCGCACGTCCTTCCGCCGCCAAGGATCGCAGGGCAACATTCTTTGCCTCCTGTTGCCACCTCCTCCTTCTCGGCTTCCTCCTCCTCTTCTTCCACCTGCTCATCCAGTCAGCCACACACCTTCACCACCAACTTCAGCACAGCCCGGGGTAAACGTCAGCAGGCCATTCTGAAACTCATATGTTTGGGGGACAGGCCCCACACCGCACAGGAGTTGTGGCGGGGTATAGAACAACAGACCGACGAGTGGTTGCTGCCGGTGAGCCTCAAGCCCGGCCTGGTGGTGTGCGATAATGGGCGAAATCTCGTTGCAGCTCTGGGACTAGCCAATTTGACGCACATCCCTTGCTTGGCGCATGTGCTGAATTTGGTGGTGCAGAAGTTCATTCACAACTACCCCGACATGTCAGAGCTGCTGCATAAAGTGCGGGCCGTCTGTTCGCGCTTCCGGCGTTCACATCCTGCTGCTGCTCGCCTGTCTGCGCTACAGCGTAACTTCGGCCTTACCGCTCACCGCCTCATATGCGACGTGCCCACCAGGTGGAACTCCACCTTGCACATGCTGGACAGACTGTGCGAGCAGCAGCAGGCCATAGTGGAGTTTCAGCTGCAGCACGCACGGGTCAGTCGCACTACAGAACAGCACCACTTCACCACCAATGACTGGGCCTCCATGCGAGACCTGTGTGCCCTGTTGAACTGTTTCGAGTACTCCACCAACATGGCCAGTGGCGATGACGCCGTTATCAGCGTTACAATACCACTTCTATGTCTCCTTGAGAAAACACTTAGGGCGATGATGCAAGAGGAGGTGGCCCAGGAGGAGGAGGAAGAGGGGTCATTTTTAGCACTTTCAGGCCAGTCTCTTCGAAGTGACTCAGAGGGAGGTTTTTGGCAACAGCAGAGGCCAGGTACAAATGTGGCCAGACAGGGCCCACTACTGGAGGACGAGGAGGACGAGGATGAGGAGGAGGTGGAGGAGGATGAGGATGAAGCATGGTCACAGCGGGGTGGCACCCAACGCAGCTCGGGTCCATCACTGGTGCGTGGCTGGGGGGAAAGGCAGGACGATGACGATACGCCTCCCACAGAGGACAGCTTGTCCTTACCCCTGGGCAGCCTGGCACACATGAGCGACTACATGCTGCAGTGCCTGCGCAACGACAGCAGAGTTGCCCACATTTTAACGTGTGCGGACTACTGGGTTGCCACCCTGCTGGATCCACGCTACAAAGACAATGTGCCCACCTTACTTCCTGCACTAGAGCGTGATAGGAAGATGCGCGAGTACAAGCGCACGTTGGTAGACGCGCTACTGAGAGCATTCCCAAATGTCACAGGGGAACAAGTGGAAGCCCAAGGCCAAGGCAGAGGAGGAGCAAGAGGTCGCCAAGGCAGCTGTGTCACGGCCAGCTCCTCTGAGGGCAGGGTTAGCATGGCAGAGATGTGGAAAACTTTTGTCAACACGCCACAGCTAACTGCACCACCACCTGATACGCAACGTGTTAGCAGGAGGCAACATTTCACTAACATGGTGGAACAGTACATGTGCACACCCCTCCACGTACTGACTGATGGTTCGGCCCCATTCAACTTCTGGGTCTCTAAATTGTCCACGTGGCCAGAGCTAGCCTTTTATGCCTTGGAGGTGCTGGCCTGCCCGGCGGCCAGCGTTTTGTCTGAACGTGTATTCAGCACGGCAGGGGGCGTCATTACAGACAAACTCAGCCGCCTGTCTACAGCCAATGTGGACAAGCTGACGTTCATAAAAATGAACCAGGCATGGATCCCACAGGATCTGTCCGTCCCTTGTCCAGATTAGACATTAACTACCTCCCCTTAACCATATATTATTGGACTCCAGGGCACTTCCTCATTCAATCCTATTTTTATTTTCATTTTACCATTATATTGCGAGGCTACCCAAAGTTGAATGAACCTCTCCTCTGTCTGGGTGCCGGGGCCTAAATATATGCCAATGGACTGTTCCAATGTTGGGTGACGTGAAGCCTGATTCTCTGCTATGACATGCAGACTAATTCTCTGCTGACATGAAGCCAGATTCTCTGTTACGGGACCTCTCTCCTCTGCCTGTGTGCTGGGCCTAAATATCTGACAATGGACTGTTGCAGTGGTGGCTGACGTGAAGCCTCATTCTCTGCTATGACATGCAGACTGATTCTCTGCTGACATGAAGCCAGATTGTCTGTTACGGGACCTCTCTCCTCTGCCTGTGTGCTGGGCCTAAATATATGCCAATGGACTGTTGCAGTGGTAGCTGACGTGAAGCCTGATTCTCTGCTATGACATGCAGACTGATTCTCTGCTGACATGAAGACAGATTCTCTGTTACGGGACCTCCCTCCTCTGCCTGGGTGCTGGGCCTAAATATATGCCAATGGACTGTTGCAGTGGTGGCTGACGTGAAGCCTGATTCTCTGCTATGACATGCAGACTGATTCTCTGCTGACATGAAGCCAGATTCTCTGTTACGGGACCTCCCTCCTCTGCCTGGGTGCTGGGCCTAAATATCTGACAATGGACTGTTGCAGTGGTGGCTGACGTGAAGCCTGATTCTCTGCTATGACATGCAGACTGATTCTCTGCTGACATGAAGACAGATTCTCTGTTACGGGACCTCTCTCCTCTGCCTGGGTGCCGGGGCCTAAATATCTGAGAATGGACTGTTCCAGTGGTGGGTGACGTGAAGCCAGATTCTCTGCTATGGGACCTCTCTCCAATTGATTTTGGTTAATTTTTATTTATTTAATTTTTATTTTAATTCATTTCCCTATCCACATTTGTTTGCAGGGGATTTACCTACATGTTGCTGCCTTTTGCAGCCCTCTAGCTCTTTCCTGGGCTGTTCTACAGCCTTTTTTAGTGCCGAAAAGTTTGGGTCCCCATTGACTTCAATGGGGTTCGGGACGAAGTTCGGATCGGGTTCGGATCCCGAACCCGAACATTTCCGGGATGTTCGGCCGAACTTCTCGAACCCGAACATCCAGGTGTTCGCTCAACTCTAGTTACATGCAGTTTTTGGTGGAAATTTGATGCAGTTTTGCCGCAGGTCTCACCATGCAATAAAAAGGGGTGAAATCCACACAAAAGAACCACACAGAGAATTGACAGGATGCAGATTTCAAAATCTCATTCAATTTGCTGGTACTGTATTAAGCTGTGTTTTTTCCGCATGAGTCTCCATGCGTGTAACTGATAGTTCAGTCTGTGCAGGTAGCCTAATACAGTCTCTCTCAGGATCCTTACAATGTATGTAATATGGTGAAACGCGGTAAGTGACTCACCTTTTTTTTTTTATGAAAAGCATTGCTATTCTTAAACTACAATTTGTAGGCCTGAGAGGAAGAATAAGAAAGCGAAACCTGTGTTTGCATTTCATAGAAAGAACATAAGAAGGAAGCATTGATTAGAAAACTAGAAAGTTAATTGTTTACTGATGAGTGTGCGGAGATATGGTTTTGGATTTGAAGTAGTTCTTTCATGTGAAAAGCTGTTTAAATGTTGTCACGACTCAGAGTCCTGATTCACCTATTCATTCACAGAGGAAGCCTATGAGTCCTGCTAACTCTACAAACTCATATAGGAAGACTGAGTCCTACTTCTCCAGACAGTTCATTAAGAAAGCCTGTGAATCCTGCTACCGCCACAAACTCATATAGCAAGACTGAGTCCTACTTTCCCGGGCAGTTCATTGAGAGAGCTTGTGAGTCCTGCTACTGCCACAAACTCATATAGGAAGACTAAGTCCTACTTCCCGGACAGTTCATTAAGAAAGCCTGTGAGTCCTGCAACCACCACAAACTCATATAGCAAGACTGAGTCCTACTTCCCCGGACAGTTCATTAAGAGAGCTTGTGAGTCCTGCTACCGTCACAAACTCATATAGGAAGCCTGTGAGTCCTGTTTCCCCCACAAACTCATATAGGAAGACTGAATCCTACTTCCCAGGCCAGTTCATTAAGAAAGCCTGTGAATCCTGCTACCGCCACAAACTCATATAGCAAGACTGAGTCCTACTTCCCCGGACAGTTCATTAAGAGAGCTTGTGAGTCCTGCTACCGCCACAAACTCATATAGGAAGCCTGTGAGTCTTGTTTCCCCCACAAACTCATATAGGAAGCCTGTGAGTCTTGTTTCCCCCACAAACTCATATAGGAAGACTGTGAGCCCTTCTTCCTCGTCTGGTTCATTAAGAAAGCCTGTGAGTCCTGTTACCACCACAAACTCATATAGGAAGACTGAATCCTACTTCCCCGGACAGTTCATTAAGAAAGCCTGTGAGTCCTGCTTCCTCCACAAACTCATATAGGAAGCCTTTGAGTCCTGCTTCCTCCACAAACTCATATAGGAAGACTGTGAGCCCTTCTTCCTCGTCTGGTTCATTAAGAAAGCCTGTGAGTCCTGTTACCACCACAAACTCATATAGGAAGTCTGTGAGTCCTGCTTCCCCCACAAACTGTTTCTCCTACCCACACATAAAGAATTACAGTGACTTCTGCTACCTTGCCCACTCATAGAGAAAGCCTGTGAGTCCCACATTCTCCACTGAGTTGAAGAGAAAATCAGTTTCCCCACTTAAACGAAGAAAGAAATCCTGTGAGCCCTGCTTCCTCTATCCACACACAGCAATTGTTTACCTTAACTACAAAGATCATAGAGAAAAATATGTCAATCTATCGGATGTGCGGGGAAGCAGGACTCACAAGCTTTCTTATGACTCCTGGCAGCTGCGTTTTGCAGGAAACTACTGGTCAAAGATGAGCTGCCATGAGATAAGAGACCTAAAGCCTGTATTACACCTGTCGAACTTTTTGGCAAATGAAACGCTTATTCATCGGGCAATCCAAATTTTTCAACATGTTAAAAAATTATCGTTTGCTGGTAGCAGATCATGGTGTATAATCACGATCTGCATGGGGAAGAGCGATGGCGAGCGATGCCATGTAATAGCAGCGGTCTCCTCCGCTAGCAAGCAGGCAAGTGCCTGGAGGGAAGGCTTCCTTCCTGACAATCGTCTGCCACATTAGGCTATGTAATACAGGCTTTAGTCATTGGTATTTGGAAGATACACAACAGAAACAAATCAAAAGAGAAAACTTGTCCACATTTGTTAGTTTATCTTACTGATGATTATCCATGTGATAAAAACTCTGTACCTGCAAATCTTCTGAGCTCTCAGGGAGACAGACTTTTCCTTCCAGCCAGTGGCCTTCGGTTGATGTATTTTGTTCAAAAAGTACTATTTCTTTCTGAGAAAATAATAATGGGTCACAATTAAATATAAACATTATTAACACATACATACAGGTCCATCAGAAATATCTGGGCTCAATACAAGCAGATGGTTAAAGCCTCTATTGTGTCCATTAACCTTCATCCTGTACATTTGTGGACCCCTGAAGAAGGCTGTTCTATGTCCTGCCAAGCACATCGACCACTGATATTGGAAGGAAGGTAAATAATAATATCTTTGTGCTGCCTCTGAAGCCTACATTATATAGAGTATTTAATAGGTTCGTTGAGAGGTGAAACAGGATACTACTTTACCATTATCCTCAGGTTTATGGGCCTCATACTGTGAACCAGGTTTGATAGTAACTCACATGCAGTGACTGGTCTGTAGTGAGTAGATGGCAGCCTAAATGGAAGTTTGGGTCCCTTACTTGCTTGGGCCCCTGACATTAGTGCCACCTGTACCGCCAGAAGGTGACCATGAATACATCTGCATAATATGAGATAAATCAATAGAAAACCGAACTTGTGGAATATGAACGGCACATTTATGCAGACACCCGTCTGAGAGTAAATTAAACCTGAGGACTTAAACAAGGGTGCAATCAAGCTCTGTTCATTAGGATCTGAAGCATCATGTCAGTAAACAATCACAACTTGAAAAACAAAGTGATGAGGACTGTAATGAGAGTATCCTCAAGTGAGGAGTAAAATAAATGACAACATCGGTAGGAGAGGCGAGGAGAACATCTGAGATCCATGAAATGTGTTCCACTCAAATTTTGTATTTCATGGTTCCTGAGAGCGCAGGAAATTCATAAGTAAGATGTTATTTTCAGTAGTTACAACCTATATTAGCATTAAAGTGGTATTCCAGATAGAAGATGTTATCCCTTCCTATAACTATGCGAATAATAGTCTCAGGTGAATAGAGCAGCTATGATGAACATTTGGGTTGGTGCAGTTTTTTTTTTCCCTATGAAATTTTTCCTTTGATCCTTTCTTTTATATAAAGCATTTGCTTTATAGTTCTGACATTATACACTGCTCGTTTCCGTGGTTTGGATAAAACTATGGATGCCATAGGAGCAGCAATTTCTGGCTAGGGGGCAGTTGGGTGGATGGACATATGGATATACGGTGCCACCCAGAATCCCATCTTGAAGTATGTAGACCACCATACCCATGAACAGTACATGGCTCTTAAAGAAGTTTTCCATGTTTATTCCCAGTTTTAAATTTGGTCACTTACCTCATTCCCCGCTCTCCATTCCAGTGATGAGGACTCAGTCTGTGCTCCTTCCAGTCCCCAGCCTGGAAAACTTCCGAACGGGCTCACATGCACCACAGTAGCTATTCACTGGCCTCAGACGTGTCCCCGAGCAACACATTACTGCTGGGTCACATGCCACTTGTGGACACATCCCCGGTGAATGGCTGCAGTGGTTCATGTGATCCCTTCGGGAGGTGTACAGGCCTGGGACTGGATGGTGCATCGATCAGGCCCTAGGCACTAGACTGGAGAGGCAGGGAGTATGTGTCTGATTTTTTTCTTTAGTTACACCCCTGTCCTGTCCAAATTTTAAATGGCTATGTGATAATAAAGATTTTTTGCAGTTTTTCCTCTTTGTAATCATTACATTACTCCCATTTGCATCAATGGGTTGCCTGTGTAATGCAGGAAAGGATGTGTCCTCAAATTCAAGAGACTCTTTTTGCAGCTGATCTCCACTCTGGCCAAGAGATGAGGAACTTGAACAGATCTTAATTTATCCAATGGGGTAAATTAATATGTATTGTGTGTACCAAACAGCCCTTTCAAAGTGTATACTCAGTTATGTGGCATTAGAGACTTCCACCAGAATTTTTTATAGATGCCATTGGGAGATGCTACTAGAAGGATGGGCAGTATTGTAACCTATGCAAGTTTCTCCTGCAAAGTTCCTATCAATTGTAAAAGATGATGATATCATACAGTTGCATAGACTATATGGCTACCCCTTTCAGTTTCAAGTGATAGGCTATACCCAGGATAAGACATTAATGTCTGATTGTGGGGGTTTCACACCCCGAACACTGCCGATCAGCTGTTCTGCAGTAGCTCCGGCACTAGAAGCTGGATCTGGAACTACACAGGTCTATCCACTTTGTAGTGGACAGAGCTGATTACTGCAGCTATGCTCCCATTGACAAAAAAAATCACAGAAAAAACTAAGATAAAAACATCCTGCACGGTATGATATATAAATGTGCGGATGTCCCTGGCCATATTATTGAAGAAAATCACAGAATTAAGATAATAATGCACTTAGTAAAGTAGATGCAAGCATTATATATGGACAAAGTCCTCACTCTGATATGATAATATCTGAGACACTTAGCCAATATATTTTGATTAAAACACATCTGAGCCCGCCTACCAAGCGTCAAGGTGGTCTCAGGTCAGGCGGGTCCTACGCTAAACCTACCTAAGCCATTGGGCTTTTATGTTCAGGATCGCAAACGCCGCACATATGGTGTGCTGCTCCTAGTCACCTCCATGTGGATCAAGCAACCAATGGGAGGAGGAGAAAGCACACCTATATGTACCACCTAATCAAGGCGCTCTATTGGATAGGAAGGGCAAAAGTGCAGAGGAATGCTACTCCCAACATAAAATAGGAGCTCATTCACACTTGAAGGTGCCACTCCCTCAAGCAAATACTACATAGACAAAAAAAAATCACAGAAAAAACTAGGATAAAAACATCCTGCACGGTATGATATATAAATGTGCGGATGTCCCTGGCCATATTATTGAAGAAAATCACAGAAATAAGATAATAATGCACTTAGTAAAGTAGATGCAAGCATTATATATGGACAAAGTCCTCACTCTGATATGATAATATCTGAGACACTCAGCCAATATATTGAAGTGCACAATGGACGGAGCTGTGTAGTCCCAGCGCCAAGTTCTGGTATTGTAGCAGAAGAGCTGATTAGATTAGATCATGGGGTGTTAGGATTTGACATCTATGGACCATCCTGAAGATAGAGCATTTCTTGTAAAATCATGGACAACCCCTTTAAGATTCTAGCAGGAATCCCCAAACAGTAAAAAAATGAAGCTAAGCTTTACGCCTTCCGCTGATATAAATGTATAATTTATTTTCACTTTAGAGTTTGAAATTGAACATCAATCCCAAAGTTTTAGGTGTCTCCAAATAATTAAAGGTTTACATTTTTCTTGTTCTCAGTGACTTGGTTTCATTTTTTGTACACGTTTTAAAGAAAATGAATGCTGTTGGCAAAGCCACTTCATATTTCTATCACTTGAAATGTTCTAATGCTGTGTTCCTGCTTTGGCAGTAAATTCCAGCTGAGTAGGAGCACCGACGAGTGCTCGGAAGTTAATGGATTCTTACCTCATCCGAGTAGAGCAGAAGTCTCAGACTGTTGTCTTCCTCAATCATGTAATAGAAGTGGAAACGACAGATCTTGCCTCTGCTCCTGCGAAACAGCGAGCTTTTTAAATAAGCCCTTTTCTGCAAATTGCCGGGGTTCCCATCAACAAACAGAAAATGTCCTGCAGTGATAAACAAAGCGGTTAGATGTTAGAAATGTCAAAACATGAGGCCCGCTGCTATAGACTGCAGATAAATCCTGTTTCATCTCACATGCAGCTTTGTACATGTCTAATACTTTTATTCCGTTGCCTAAAATGTAAAATAATAAGGGCTCCAAGTGGAGACTCTTAGATATTAGCTGATCTAGGGGCTCCATTGTGGACTTTAGTGGCTGCTGTGCAATCTAGCAGATGAGGTGACCTAAACCTCCCTTCTATGCTTTGCAGACAGGGCCAGCTTTATGTTGAATGGTGTCTGGTACATTCTTCAGGGGCATAGCCAGGTGGGTAAGCAATAGATGTGCCCTGGATGCAGTAAGGTAGAGATGTGCAGGAGAGCACAGGATAAAGGTATCCCTCTTTTTACTGGCTGTTATAACTTGATCCAAGCAGCTCTGTTGGTATAGACAGAAAAAGAAGAGAGAAGGAGCACAGAAAGGCGCTTGTTGCCACCGCTCGCTCTAAACTGCTGAGATGTGACAGCACTTCAGGAGAGGTAAGTATGCTTGTATGTGTGTATGTGTATGTATGCGTAATGAGTATGTATATGTGTTTATTGTGAATATATACAGTACAGACCAAAAGTTTGGACACACCTTCTCATTCAAAGAGTTTTCTTTATTTTCATGACTATGAAAATTGTAGATTCACACTGAAGGCATCAAAACTATGAATTAACACATGTGGAATTATATACATAACAAAAAAGTGTGAAACAACTGAAAATATGTCATATTCTACGTTCTTCAAAGTAGCCACCTTTTGCTTTGATTACTGCTTTGCACACTCTTGGCATTCTCTTGATGAGCTTCAAGAGGTAGTCACCTGAAATGGTCTTCCAACAGTCTTGAAGGAGTTCCCAGAGATGCTTAGCACTTGTTGGCCCTTTTGCCTTCACTCTGCGGTCCAGCTCACCCCAAACCATCTCGATTGGGTTCAGGTCCGGTGACTGTGGAGGCCAGGTCATCTGGCGCAGCACCCCATCACTCTCCTTCATAGTCAAATAGCCCTTACACAGCCTGGAGGTGTGTTTGGGGTCATTGTCCTGTTGAAAAATAAATGATGGTCCAACTAAACGCAAACCGGATGGAATAGCATGCCGCTGCAAGATGCTGTGGTAGCCATGCTGGTTCAGTATGCCTTCAATTTTGAATAAATCCCCAAAGTGTCACCACCAAAGCACCCCCACACCATCACACCTCCTCCTCCATGCTTCACGGTGGGAACCAGGCATGTAAAGTCCATCCGTTCACCTTTTCTGCGTCGTACAAAGACACGGTGGTTGGAACCAAAGATCTCAAATTTGGACTCATCAGACCAAAGCACAGATTTCCACTGGTCTAATGTCCATTCCTTGTGTTCTTTAGCCCAAACAAGTCTCTTCTGCTTGTTGCCTGTCCTTAGCAGTGGTTTCCTAGCAGAAATTCTACCATGAAGGCCTGATTCACACAGTCTCCTCTTAACAGTTGTTCTAGAGATGTGTCTGCTGCTAGAACTCTGTGTGGCATTGACCTGGTCTCTAATCTGAGCTGCTGATAACCTGCGATTTCTGAGGCTGGTGACTCGGATGAACTTATCCTCCGCAGCAGAGGTGACTCTTGGTCTTCCTTTCCTGGGGTGGTCCGCATGTGAGCCAGTTTCTTTGTAGCGCTTGATGGTTTTTGTGACTGCACTTGGGGACACTTTCAAAGTTTTCCCAATTTTTCGGACTGACTGACCTTAATTTCTTAAAGTAATGATGGCCACTCGTTTTTCTTTACTTAGCTGCTTTTTTCTTGCCATACTACAAATTCTAACAGTCTATTCAGTAGGACTATCAGCTGTGTATCCACCTGACTTCTCCACAATGCAACTGATGGTCCCAACCCCATTTATAAGGCAAGAAATTCCACCTATTAAACCTGACAGGGCACACCTGTGAAGTGAAAACCATTTCAGGTGACTACCTCTTGAAGCTCATCAAGAGAATGCCAAGAGTGTGCAAAGCAGTAATCAAAGCAAAAGGTGGCTACTTTGAAGAACCTAGAATATGCCATATTTTCAGTTGTTTCACACTTTTTTGTTATGTATATAATTCCACATGTGTTAATTCATAGTTTTGATGCCTTCAGTGTGAATCTACAATTTTCATAGTCATGAAAATAAAGAAAACTCTTTGAATGAGACGGTGTGTCCAAACTTTTGGTCTATACTGTATGTGTAATACACAGTCGAGTCACATTATTATGAAAAGGTAAGGAGCACAGAAAGGTGCTTGTTGCCACCGCTCACTCTAAATTGCTGAGATGTGACAGCACTTCAGGAGAGGTAAGTATGTGTAATGTGCTTGCATGTGTGTATTATGTGTATGTATGCGTAATGAGTAGTGTTGAGCGCGAATATTCGAATTGCGAATTTTTTTCTCGAATATCGCAATTTCGAGATTTCGCGAATATTTAGAATATCGTTCTATATATTCGCGAATTCGAATATTCTTTTTTTTTTTTGATTATTATATTTTTTTCTTTCCCACTTCTCTAAAGTTGTTCTTACCTGTCCTTTGGATTCCTGGCTTCCTGGCTGCTCCAGTCAGTGGCGTTTTCAACTTACTGCTATATTCCATATTAGCTAAATTACAATCTAATCTATATGTGTATTTTACGAAATTTCGCAAATTGCGATGCGAGTAATATAATACGAAATAATCGCATGAAGATTTCCACTTAGCACTGCTATATTCCATATTCTAGCCTAATATGGAATATAGCTGTGCTAAGTTAGCACTGCTATATTCCACACTAGGCTAGAATATGGAATATAGCAGTGCTAAGTTGAAATCTTCATGCGATTATTTCGTATTATATTACTCGCATCGCAATTTCGGCTTTTGAAAATGTTCTTAATATTGCTCTAACTTCGTCTCTTAGAATATTACGAATATTCTAAAAGACGAAGTTAGAGCAATATTACGAAATTTCGTAAAATACACATAGATTGTATTTAAGCTAATATACTGCTATAGTAATATTTTTTAGTAGTGTACATATTTTACAAAACTTAAGTTCAGAAGAGGCAAAAAAAAATTAGAGGAAAAAAAAGGGATTATAGCACTATATTAGCTAAATTACAATCTATATGTGTATTTTACGAAATTTCGTAATATTGCTCTAACTTCGTCTTTTTGAATATTCGTAATATTCTAAGAGACGAAGTTAGAGCAAATCACGAAATTTCGTAAAATACACATATTAGCCTAGCCATAGTCAATTAGCATAGGAATGTTGCCTTATACTATCAAGATAAATAATCGCAATACGCGAAAAAAAAATTCGGATATTATTCGCGATAATTGGAATAATTACGAATATTCGATTTCGACGAATATAACACGAATATTCATTCGAATATTCGCGAAATATCGCGAAATCGAATATGGCACCTCCCGCTCATCACTAGTAATGAGTATGTATATGTGTTTATTGTGAATATATATGTGTAATACACAGTCGAGTCACATTATTATGAAAACCATCTAATATCCAGAGTGTGAGAAAGGGACAACCTTTATCATAGCCCTTATTATCTGTCTATGGTTTTATGTAGATGTTGTGTGTTTTATATATTTTTATGCCTTTCATTAATACTGTCGTTACAATACCATGCAGTCTGGACCTGTAGGGGAGAATACAAACAAAGTTTCCTGGGCGGGATACTAGAGCCTTATGGTCATGCCTTACACATCAGACCTATTGGCACCGGTGCACAGCAGACATCTACGTGCTTTTGTGATGGCCCGCCTGGTACCTCAACTGGGTACCTTCATCAGAAAACAGCTTCCCCTCTGCAGGAACCCGAATTCCAGTGTCCTCAGCCCAAACCTGCCTAATAATTGGACAGATCCAATATATGATAACAGAACGCTAAACTCCTCGATCATCAGGCGACACCAATGTTGAAGAGTAAATCAAGAACTGACTTTATTAAAGACCAACTCAGTATATATACAGATACCTTTACTTATGTCTTGCCAGCATAGTCAGTGTTATATCTGTTTGGTGCATTTTCTCTCCGTGTATTATAATATTGCTACATTCTGTGTAGTTTGCTCTTGTGGTGCATGTGGACCGCGCCGATATCCTCCATTGTATGCATATTTTGCTGGGGTTAGTCGATCATTGCGGTCCACATGCGGTCGGGCTGCTCCCCCAATTGAAGACACGCCACAGTGTCAGGGGTTTGGCAGCTCCTCCAGAATTGCCACTATATATTTTTTATTTTTATTTTTTGCTTCTGACTTGTTAGATTTGAGTGCGTTTGCCCTACTTGGCATTCTAACACTTTTTTGCACCTGGTAACCTCCATCACATGGTCTGGTGTGGGTGTGGCTCGCGGCCTGGTTCCATTCAAATAGTACTACTCAGTATCCATGCTGGGCATTTGTGGGGGAGCTTGGCTGCGAGCTGAACCATATCACCTTTAGACCGTGTTCACACCATAGTTAGAGCAGCGGTTAGGACCCCTTGCCATGCTGAGAACCGTGACGTGGTGCATGATGGGCTCCGATATCTCCATGACTGGAATATATTGGCAAAAGTCTCAGCTTTTAATACCTTTACTTATGTCTTGCCAGCATATCTGTTTATATCTGTTTGGTGCATTTTCTCTCCGTGTATTATCAGTATATATACAGTTCAAGAAGTCTAAAAACATAACTCAATCAAACATGAACAGCATGCAAACAGACATCCCCTCCCAAGTGTCTGAATGAAAGAATAGGGAGAGAGGAGACACATTTGATGGGATTATCTCCTGAGTGTATCATAGGGTGATCTACTCCTCTACACCGGAGTCGGCTACTCCTAGAGTCAGCTATCTTAATCCCATTACTAATACAATAGAACAAAGGAACAAATAAACTAACACATTCATTGGGAGTCTCAGTGCAGAGTTAACCCTTTTTGTGTTGTGGATTGACACCCTGCACCTTTAATGGGCAATAGGAAAGATGTGGCCTATAACTCCACACATAAATCTGGGTTAATAGTTCTTTGTAACCCCAAGAGGTCTGAGGGGGGTCTCCATAGTTCTGGGTCCATAGTCCATTGGAAGGAGGCTAGCCCTCAGGCTTCTCCAGCAGCCCTAGTGACGGTTCAGTCCGTCACACTTTTCAACTGGAGTACCAGAGGATGAAGAAAATATATCATAAGCGATAACTCATCTGTGGTACAAGTCACATATTAATTATTGTAATAATTGCATTCCGTATAACGTGGGCGCCATACGGAGTCCAAACATTATCCCCCCTGACAGCCAGCATTCCCGCGTAATGAGAATCTCTCATTCCGGGACCCCTACACTGGTCATATTTGGTATTAGAATAACTGGCGTGATGAAATAAGCATTATTAAAAAATGTTGGGATCCAAATATCCTTTAGTGTGGACGGGAAGCCATGTTTTATTAATATTTCATGCTTGCCAGGCGAGGGATAGAGGTGGAGCACCCACCCATAATAAAGGCTTTCCCAGAAGGCCGGGCCAAGGATGGGGGAGAGACTCCTCTCAGCTCCACCCTCTGCCAAAGGGAGATAAAAATGTGGGATTTGGAACCTTTTATTGACACAATTTGGGGATTCGATCAACACTGGGTTGTGTTCCACGTCCTCCTATCCCTGGGACCAGAACGGACTCTTATCACACCATTACTTAAGGAGTAAGACTCTTTCTGTTTTTATCCTTTTATTTTATAACAGTTTTGTGCACATTTATGTATGTGTCCTATTTTTTTAAATTTTTTGCCTTGTGCCCTGAATGAGCCCAGTAACCGCAGTTTGCGTTACCGTGTATTTGCTAAAGGGTGTCGCCTGTGTTACTGTGATCCTGCTTGTAAGTGGGGCACTATGGGTTTTTATATGACCCCTAATTAATTGGTGTATTCATTTAAATGTCATAGATGGTAAAAGCATGTTGGGGTGTATGAAAGTCTGTGTCGGGGTGTGATCTAGGTTCAATATGAGGCCTGTGTGTAGGGGCGTGAGAGATTGAGTGCATGAAATAGATCGGCCCTTGCCAGTTGCACCCAGGTCACGTGACAGGGCGGTTCCCCAGCAGTCTGGGGAATTAGTGGGTCAGGGTAGTGCTTGGTAGTCTTGGTCATGCTCTTCCAACCAATGTCGGACATTTCTAGCTGTGTGACATGTTGCATTGTCTTTCTGGAAGATCCCATCCACCCAATGGAAGACAATCAGCATGTATGGGTGCACATGATCTGCAAAGATGGATTCATACTCAAATCAGTTGAGAGTGGCTTCCACATGGATAGGTGGCCCAGAGGAGGCCACAAAAACATTCCCCGGGCCATAATGCTGCCACCAACAGCTTGTGTTATTCCAAAAATGGTTACAGGGTGTTTGTTCTTGGTTTCTCTGCTGACATGCCAACGTCCATCCATTCGATACAGCAGAAAGGCTCTTCATCAGAGAAAGCAACCCTTTTCCAATTGGCGCATGTACAAATCTGATGCTGATGCGAAAATGTAAGCCTTTTCTGCCGATGCAAGTTTGTTAGCCGAGCAGTGATCATCTATCTGCTTTGGAGCCCCACACACAGTAGAGTTTTCTGAATTGTTGCTTTAGACACACGTCATGTTCATTTTGGTGGTGAGCTGCTACACTGTAGCGTGTTGGTTCGCCCTTCCTCACCTTTAGCTAACATTCACCTCTCACATTAATGGCACGTGGAGCTCCACAGTTTCCATATTCACAATGGTGCAATTTGTCCACTCACCATACACTTTCACCACAGCAGCACATGAACAGATCACAATCACAAACTGCCAGAAATGCTGCCACCCTTGGCCCTAATGCTGATAATCATCCCTTTTTGCAACTCTGATAAATCGTCCCTTTTACCCATGACAGCAACAAGGATATGTGTGCAGACAGCCTATTACACCTTATATAACCACGAGCCAGCTCAGCACACGTGACTTCCTTCATGACCTACACACCGCTGATATCAAAAGTAGGAAGCGGTCATAATAATGTGACTCGACTGTGTAATAGATGTATGTATTATGTAAGAATGTGTGTAATCTGTACATACAGTATGTGTTTTGTGTGTTTGTAACACATCTTCTGGCATGGAAAAGTCACAAATGTCATTGCACATTTGCAGAAAAATTTCCCTCATGACACTTTTCAGAAGTGGTGAAAAAAAGGGGCATTTTGTGGGATGGGAGGGGGCAGGCAAGGGCTTACACATCTGTCTTTATTCGCACCAGTTTTCTGGCGCAAATAAGGATAGAAACCTATGGCAGCTAGGGTTGTGCAGGCAGTAAACTGTATATTGGTGACCTATCCTCAGGATAGGCCATCAATGTCCATGTGAGCGCTGCTTCCTCTTCATTACACCGCCCGTCGTCTCGGAGGTTAGTGTAATTACAAGTACTCACTCCCTTCCCTTGAGCAATGTGTCCAAATAACAGTTCCGTACTGTTTCCTAAATAATAATTTTATACAGAGCCACCACCACCATAGGCTGCATGCAGAACAGCCAGTTGCTTTCAATAGTCATAGTGTCATGCTTCATTGCTCCTGTGGAGGCGCTGCAGAGAAATTGCACACATTCTGCAGAATGTAGCTATTGCTGGGACAGCTTATTTTCCAGAACCATTCTCACAAAAAATGTATTGTGAAAAGAAAAAAATCCTGGTCGTGATTTATTTTCTAGAACGAAAACTTTGTAACATTTATATATTATTGTTTTTTTTTATATCTTAAATTGCGCTTGTACTCATTGAATCCTAGTCAACCTAAAAGAAATGCTCCATAACGTGCTATCATCATCGTTCATTTGTAATAAAAATAATGTTTTATGGGGTAGACTGTTTTTATATCCAAACAAAATTGGGATATTTGTGTCTCCCTTCAGTTCTCATTCCTGGAGCTGTAACTCTCGCTTTATCTGAAGGTGCAGCTTTTATCGTTGGTTTTATTTCAGTCTTCCCGGGCAATCTTGACTGTTTTCATTGGGCTTTTATTTTTATTTTTTTAAGAGAATAATGATTATCCTGACAGTTCCTATTCACCCAGCACCTCGGACGTGCTATCTCTGGCAGCAGACCACTGCCTGGTCCAATCTGTCAGCTGCCTAGTCTTTTCCCATCCGCAGCACATGATGCTATGGGATTCAGGCATGACCGTGACCTCTTCTAACAAGACCCACTGAAAGATAATATGACACTTTATACTTTTGTGCTAAAAATTTCCCATTACAGCTCCAACATCTGTCTCTTCTAAGATGTTCATGGCCTCAGCTTGTGCTGGCTTCCGAGATCTGGAACCGCAGTGAATATAGGAGCATCGTGACTTCAACAGCTGTCAGTTTCTCCATCTCTCTAGGAAATCCTTCGGAGCTTGCCGTTTGATTTGCACTGTTAACCGGATATCTAACAGTTTTTCATGGTTAGATGGTCTGTCTGTGGGGATGTCAAATTAGCAACGCTCCTACTGTAGCTATGAGACGTGAAGCCTCTCTGGGGATCCGATTAATGGCCTAATGCATGGGATAGTTAAATATTCAAATAAGAACTAATGCAGATAAAGCTCCACTTGGGCCCTGACCATCTCTTACGTGTAATATCAAAGCAGATCAACATGACTTCTAATTCACAGATGAAAGATCAGTTTGTATCAAAGGGGGAATTAGTCACTAAGGAACTAGGAAACATGGATGTGTAAATCGGGAGCTCCTCCATTTGGGGTGCTGTATCAAATGAAGGAAAAACCTTCACTCAACTTTTAAAGCTCTGCTACTCATGTGCCACCACTCTGGTCCCACTGGACTTGCAGCAGACAAGTACCGCTCACGTGAATGTTTCAGCCAATTGCAACCCATCACGTCTGCTGAGGCCAGTGATTGGATGCAGCGGTCCAAGAATGATGAACGACACAACATGACGAGTGCGGCAGACATTTACCGTAGGGTGCACTCACAGGCTGCGGATTATGTTGCAGAAATTTCCGCGATCAGGCTCATGGATTTCTGCAAGCTCCACTCAGGTGAATGGAATTTATTCTCTGTTGTGGAAATTTCTGAAAGAAAATCTGTAGCGTGTGGGTGCACCATTAAGTGGCAAATGTTTTGTTTCTTTTTGTTTCATACAACCCTGTTCTCTTGGCTATTTTTAAAAAAAAAAATTGGAAAACCCCCTTGTAAAAGAACACTTATCATATAACAGTGTTGCAACACTATGGCTTTGTATTCCAGTAATGTAGCTGTAGGGTGTACACAGATAGCAATCACACAAGGGCGACCCTGGTGTCATAGCGGGTCCAAAAGGATATGCTAAGAAGGATCTGTGGCACCTTCTGTCACTAGTCAGTTACACTTAGACGATGACATAATAGGATTTGGAGGCACTTTTATTTTTGGGAATTCTTTGCAGCAAATGGTTTTATGTATTGGTGTCATTGGAGATGACAGAACACGCACAATTGCTGTTTGTTGATCCAGTCCCTTGTTATAACACTATTATCCTGCAACACGAACTGAAAAATGAGAGTTCTGCAGATCTTCAAATCTGAAACACACAAGTCAACACTGTCTGCTGTGAGAGGAAGGGGTACAGCAGAGAGTGCAGACAATGTGAGCTCTGATCTGGCAGCAGCCACAGGCAGTGTGCTTCCAAATCCATGTCAAAAGCAGCAGCATAGTCTATGTGAAGGAGTTGCACAAACTCTACAGCAGGAACATTATAGGAACTTTTGCACCAAGATTACTTACAAAGTTGCTTGATTTTGCACTTAGTAAGCAAAGAAACAATAATTGCCAAACAAAGGTGTCCATAGCCTTTAAAGTGGTTCTCTGGGAATAATGAATTTTAAAGGGTAACTGTCATGTTTTCATAAAAAAATAATAATAACTTAGCATATGTTACTGCTGCAGCAGCATTATGCATAAAGCAATCTTTAGTTTCTTCACATACCACGTTTTCCTTGAGTTTATCCCTTAGTTACGGCTGTTTAAACATTTACAATATGAGGACCTTCTCAAGATGGCTCCTCTGCCAGTTATCCGAGGCCAAAACTGCTTTCCCTCACTTCCCATACACACTTGCTGTAGCCAGCAGCTCCCTGCCAGCCAATCAGATTGGATTACTGAGAGACACGCCTCCTCACTCTGCCCCTCCGTCTTCCTGTCTTCTTAGCCAGGGACAGACAAGCCATAGCAACTGTCTTTTAATTGAGCAGTGGAAAGGAACAGAGGACATTAATGAAAGCTGTTATTATAAGGTAATTACAGATCTTTTGACAATCATTGACAGACTAAGGGTCCATTCACACGTCCGTAATTTGGGTCCGCATTCGTTCCGCAATTTGCAGACCCATTCACTTTTAATGGGCCTGGAATGGATGCGAATCCGCATTTCTGGGATCCGCATCAGTTTTTTCGGGATCTGTTTCTTCGGGATTCGCAATTCCGTTCATGAAAAAAATAGATCATGTCCTATTCTTGATCGCAAAAAGGCATTTTCTATTATAGTGTCTGTGATGTGCGGTCCGCAAATTGCATATCGCACATTGCAGGGGTCCGCAAAGATCTGCAAAACACTTACGGACGTGTGAATGGACCCTTACTCAGATATACATGCCTAGCTCTAATAAACTAGCAAAAAAAAAAATATGACAGTTAGGGTCAATTCACACGACCGGAAGTGTTCTGCGGATCCGCAAATTGTGGATCCGCAAAACATAGGACCACACATCGGACCACACATCGCCGGCATTATAATAGAAAATGCCTAATCTAGTCCATAATTGCGGACAATAATAGGACATGTTCTATTTTTTTTGCGGAAATGGAAACACGACTGCGGAAGTGCAGATCCGCAAATGCGGATGCGCTTAGCACATTTCGGCCCCATTGAAAATGAATGGGTCTGCAACTGTTCCGCAAAATTGCGGAACGGATGCGGACCCATTTTGCGGACATGTGAATGGACCCTTAGGCCAAATGCACACGGCCGTTGAACACGGCCGCGAGCGGTCCGTGGTATTCCGGCCTGGCATCCTGCTGAGAGCAGGAGCGCACAGCGTCATTGGTTGCTATGACACTGTGCGCTTCATGCCGCCGCTGCACTACAGTAATACACTCTTAATCGGCCTTAGGCCCCTTTCACACGGGCGTTGCGGGAAAATGTGCGGGTGCATTGCGGGAATACCCGCGATTTTTCCACGCGAGTGCATAATATTGTAATGCGTTTCGCGTGAGAAAAATCGCGCGTGTTTTGTACCCAAACCCGAACTTCTTCACAGAAGTTTGGGCTTGGTATCGGTGTTCTGTAGATTGTATTATTTTCCCTTATAACATGGTTATAAGGGAAAATAATAGCATTCTGAATACAGAATGCATAGTAAAATAGCGCTGGAGGGGTTAAAAATAATTTAAAAAAAATTTAAAGGGGTTCTGCACTTTCAATTAACTGATGATCTATCCTCTGGATAGATCATCAGCTTCTGATCGGCGGGGGTCCGACACCCGGGACCCCTGCCGATCAGCTGTTTGAGAAGGCAGCGGCGCTCCAGCAGCGCCGCGGCCTTCTCACTGTTTACCGCCGGGCCACCCGCCCACTGACGTCACGACTTGTATCAACTAGAGTGGGAGCGGCTAAGCTCTGTTCACTTGAATGGAGCTTAGCCGCGCCCACTCTAGTTGATACAAGTCGTGACGTCAGTGGGCGGGCGGCCCGGCGGTAAACAGTGAGAAGGCCGCGGCGCTGCTGGAGCGCCGCTGCCTTCTCAAACAGCTGATCGCAGGGGGTCCCGGGTGTCGGACCCCGGCCGATCAGAAGCTGATGATCTATCCAGAGGATAGATCATCAGTTAATTGAAAGTGCAGAACCCCTTTAACTCACCTTAGTCCACTTGCTCGCGTAGCCGGCATCTCCTTCTGTTATCATCTTAGCTTTGTGTAGCAACAAGGACCTGTGGTGACGTCACTCCGGTCATCACATGATCCATCACCATGGTAAAAGATCATGTGATAGATCATGTGATGACTGTGACGTCACCAAAGGTCCTTGTTGCTACACAAAGCTAAGATGAAGACAGAAGGAGATGCCGGGCTTCGCGATCAAGTGGACTAAGGTGAGTTAAATTTTTTTTAATTTTTTTTTAACCCCTCCAGCGCTATTTTACTATGCATTCTGTACTCAGAATGCTATTATTTTCCCTTATAACCATGTTATAAGGGAAAATAATAATGATCGTGTCTCCATCCCGATCGTCTCCTAGCAACCGTGCGTGAAAATCGCACCGCATCCGCACTTGCTTGCGGATGCTTGCGATTTTCACGCAACCCCATTCACTTCTATGGGGCCTGCGTTGCGTGGATTATCACACCGCAACGCACAAAGAGGAGCATGCTGCGATTTTCACGCAACGCATAAGTGCATAAGTGATGCGTGAAAATCACCGCTCATGTGAACAGCCCTATAGAAATGAATGGGTCGGTATTCAGTGCGGGTGCAATGCGTTCAACTCACGCATCGCATCCGCGCGGAATACTCGCCCGTGTGAAAGGGGCCTTAGGCTGGGTTCACACGGGCGAGATTTCCGCGCGGGTGCAATGGGTATGGTGAACGCATTGCACCCGCTCTGAATCCGGACCCATTCATTTCTACCCAATTGAAATGAATCCGGACCCGTTCATTTCTCCTCCAATTGATCGCGTAGCTGCCGGTCTCCTGTTCTTTCTTCAGGACCTGTCAAAGGACCTGTGGTGACGTCACTAAGCTCATGGTGATGGACCATGTGATGAGCACAGTGACGTCACCACAGGTCCTTTGACAGGTCCTGAAGAAAGAACAGGAGACCGGCAGCTTCGCGATCAATTTGGAGGAGGTGAGTTAATTCTTTTTTTATTTTTTAACCCTCAATTGACCTTCTACTTAGCATTCTGTATTAAAGAATGCTATTATTTTCCCTTATAACCATGTTATAAGGCAAAATACAGTGAATAGACTTTCATCTTAGCAACCATGTGTAAAAATCGCACCGTATCCGCACTTGCTATTATTTACATCTACACAACCTTGAACCTAAACCCGCGCAATAAAAACTGAACAACGGAACGCAATCGCAGTCAAAACTGACTAAAATTGCTTACCTACTCGCACGGGTTTGCAGCAATTCACATGGGACACATCCTGAGCCAAAACGTGACGCCCATGTGAACCCAGCCTAAAGAGAAGATTCATGCTCACTTGCTCCCTGCCGCTCCAGTCCTCCATGCTGCCTCTGCAGTGTCCATGTTCCTGTCCCCACAGAGATGACATCTGGCGCAGCATGACTGGCTAGAGTGGTGATGTGGTGTATTGTATGGGTATTTGTAAGTACTGATTGGTTCTGTTCTCTTTAATTCTGTCTCTTTTATATTACTTTTAATATTCTGTATAATAAAGTTTCCCTTGAAATGTAGTGTGTTAGAAAAGTACCCATCCCCGATTATGCTAATAAGATCACATTCCTGAGTGATCTCAGAGACATGCGTGATGCACACTGGAGGAGGGGCTGATAGGAATAACTTTGGTTTGCACATATACATTTGGGGGACTCCACCTAGAACTTTATCCTAGGTAGGATGTAAGTATTGATTTACCTATCTCTTGTACACCCTCTCTTGGGGTGTCGGTCATGTGTTATAACGTGGTAAACAGCCATGTGTTATTGCATGATTGACGGAGTCTTACCCCATATTGCATGTTGCATATTTAAGCTAGTGATGCATTTACTATTTTGTATATGATTTGTCTGTGCTAACTTATATTTAATCACACTTAGTAAATATATTTATTCACTTAGCCTGCATAAGCTTATTTATTCTTAAATCTTTTGAATTCACATTTTAAAATAAGTGGCCACGGTAATAGACAGTGCTACTACAGATTGCCCACAATATGCTAAGCTATAAAATATATTAAGCATAAAAGAAAGCTATGCTCATCACCTTAGCTCCACAACAATGTTCTGACACTCCGCAGGCAAAGTAATGGAAACCAATATATAAAGAAAATCCAGTACTTCTCAAATCCATATGTTTATTCAAACATCATAAAAGCCAGAAGTATAGTCCACCTGTTTACGTATTTCCAACCTAAAAAGGTTATTTTTGCATTTGAAACACGTAGACAGGTAGACTGTACTCCAGGCTTTTATGATGTTTGAATAAATGTATGGATTTTAGAATTACTGGCTCTTTTTTTATATAAAATATATTGGTCTGATATAAATATATATTGTAATCATTCCCTTTTAATTAACCTGATATTTTCCAGGTTATAAACTGCACCACTTCGATATAATCTGTCAGAAGAAAAGGATTGCCTAAATCTCTTCATAATCTTAAATAAAAGCACGTGTTCTGCAGGATTACTTTTGTTATTAAAATGTATATCCTTCCCATATGTTCACACTTTGATCTGCTTGCAGATTGTAGGTTGGTTATGGATTATACATTGTTATATACAGTATATGTATTTTTTCAACCTTACTATGTATTTATGTAAAGTTACCCAGCCGAACATTGGCCGGAGCATCCACTGGCTTACCTATTTCCTATAGTGCATGTTGGTGCCATCTCTTCCCCAAGTAATAGATGCACATACATCCAGCCATCCACATGATATGAAAATAAGTTTTGATGCTCATGTTTCAGTTGAACTGTAGGTCAGTATGGACTGCTGTGTGTGATACAAGCTGTAATGCACTGTGCATTCTGACTGCAACATCTTTTTCATTACTTTGTGCTACTGTACATTAGCTCTTCTGTAGGCTCAGACTAGATGGGCTAGCTTTTGCTCACCACGCATATTAATGAGCTTTTGAGGCACATGACCCTGTCCCTAACAAAGGCATACCAGGAATCCCCAAGCCCCTTTGTTTTGAAGATGCTCTGACCCAGTCAACAAGCCATCACAATTTGATCCCTGCAGGCCACTGATCCAAACTATGTGTATTAAAGTTCTTTAGAGATTGCAATGGGATGACTATGCTACATAGAAGATCTCTTGGTGGTACTTTTCTTTTGACATATTAATAACATACCAGAATAAAAATGTAGTGCCCTGAGCAAGGGTACTTTAAACAATGCATGTCTGTGGATATTTGCCCTGTTGCTTCTACACAAAGCTATTAACTCTCTACTTTATTGCATTGTAACGGGTTAACTTGCACTGTGATTTATGCTGTTAAGTGCATCTGAAGACTCTTTATGGAAAATCTGCTTAGTCATTCCAATAGACTTGCATTGAAACTCTATACAAGTCTATGACAGACTGAAATTACAACACTGTATCTGTTTAAGTTGTGTTTCTCCATTCCACCCTCATACCATAAAGGTTCTAGTTCAACTAGCAACTGTATAGAAGGAGTGCAGTCAGAGCCCTTAGTTGTCTGTAGATAGAGACCATTATGTAGTGGAAGACACTCTGCCAGACTGCATGAGTAACCAGATGAAGACACTGAGACAAGGATAGTCTGCAATAGACCCTTGGTCACCAGATCTTTGACCAGAGGACCAGTTGGACGACTGCGCCACAGACCCTGGGCCACAAGCCTTTTAGCCAGGGTACCAGCATTCTGAGAGAGAAGGACAGCTAACTTAGGCCTTTTCTCAGCACAAAAACTGTTCTGCCAGGAAGGAAACAGGAGAAGCCAGATCAATGCTTTGCTTATATTGTTTTGCACTTGAGTTCCTCCAGTAAAGAAGCACATTGGTTTACTGTAAACCCTGACTCTCTGGACTTATTTCTCATTTGTGTGCACCACGCCTTACCATTCCCTCTGGGGAGCAGCAACACATGGTGACACCTCAATGGTATCCGAGGGACCCAGCGTAGCGTTGAGACCACTCCAAACCCAGCCATTGCATATTTATATGTACCTACAGCCAACTATACTCCTCAACATTATAATTGCAACACTAAGAAGGACAAGCTGTAAGGTTATGCAAACCAAATAAGTAGCCAGTGTGACTAAGATCCACAAATGCTAAAAATTTTAAGCACCTAGCTCCAATCTTTGGCATGTGGGATGGGCATAAAAGCCAGATTGAAAACAAAGTTTATTTAGCCATATATAACCTAAAAAATTGGATCAAGTCATGTGGAATGATGCCTCCTGTTCATTAACATGCCAGTTATCACCACTTGTCACAAACTGAGACAGACAGAATCCTTGACCTAAGAGACCTTGATTTTTCACTCTGGCAGATCGTTACTCACCTAGGCCGTACTGTTTAACATTGTGTGTCCTGGTGGTTGGGAGAACAATGACGAACTACAATAACAGCAGGAGGTGCAAAGAGGGAATGTACGGTAGCTAGATCTCTCTAGCATTCATTTCAGGTACACTACCAGCTCAGCATTGCATTGATTTGGTCATGGAACCAGTGGTACAACCATTTCTACAAAGTGAGCCTTACTTCAACAGGACAACGCTCGTGCTACTGTGAGCAGTCTGCATGGCCTAAGCGTGCTACCATGGCCAGCAGTCTCTCCAGACTTGTCTCTCATTGAGCACATCTGGTATGTCATTGATCGACAAATTCAAAGGCAGCTGCCGGCAGCAGATCTAGATGATTTGCGTGCCCAAGTGCATTCAGCGTGGTAGAACATTCCTCTGAAAACCATTAATAACGTCATGGATAGACAAAGATGTGTAAGAGTGTGTATTTCTGCATGTGGCTTTTATACTCGATACTAAATATTTTGTTTCCATTTTATTATCATTTGCATATCATTAACATTTATCGATCCTGTGATTTCCATAATTCCATGACTTTTCCTTCTTGGTGTTGCAAGTTCAACGTTGAGGGGTTTATTTTAAACTTTGACTTATCAGGCCAGAAGGCAGCTTGTCAGGATAAGGACTACCATCACATACAAACAGGGATAGTGCAACCCTAACCTGCATGGACCCACTATCCCTACGATCATCCTAGGTAGTGACCCACAACTGGACGAGAGTCCCTATACTACAATGTGTCCTATTCTGAGTTTCAAAAGGGTTGTGCACCTTTTTCGGGGGGTTTTGGCAACCCCCTTCTCTTCCTTGGGCAGACCTGCAAAAGGAAGCATGCTGCTCTGCTAAGCTCCCAGGATGTAAACCGTTCTGTTCCCTTTTGATGTGGCTGCAATCAATCGTTGGCCACAACGGAGGTCTACTCCCCTTGGATCATACATGATGCAAGGGGAGCAGGTCACTGCTGAGGCCAGCAATTGACTGCAGCTGCATCAAAACCCAAGTTTACCCCCTTTGAATGCAGTGGAGCAGTCAAGTACAGTATGATTCCCTTAGCAGGTCTGCCCAAGAGGAAGGTTTGCCAAACCCCTTTAACCACTCAGAAAACCCTTTAAAGTCTTTTTTTTTTTTTTTTTCCTGTTGTGGTATACTCAGCAGGAAAAATAATTTCTGCAAAGCATTATCTTACGGCAGTCGCCACAGAAGATAAACTTTAAAGGCAGGACGATTAACATTTCGGAAATGTTACTGGTATGATTATGCATCAAACTGCTTATTTCGCTAATCAATTCAAGCCTATGTACACTTTCAAAGATCATTTTGCCTCTTTTAAATTCCAATCCATTTTTCTTCCTGACTACTTCCTTACAACACGCATTTTCTGACAACAATCTATCTATGATTTGGCTTTTCAGCCTACAAAGAACTTTATGCATATGCAGAGAAATTACAAATGTTAAAGCAATATAAGAGTGGTGTCGATTACTGAACTCATCTGCATATATGTCATTTCTATTGCTTGTTTTTCGGCTGTATGTAGCAGAGCCGAGCGCCCGTCTGTGTTTTCTTATTGTCTGAATGCTATAAATAATCCTGCATTTAAGTTCTTCATGAATATGATAATTGATGCAGCATACTAATACTGCTCTTGGAAGTTACACATGACGCATTTAACTCTGTATTAGGATAAGGTTTCTCTGTCATCATTGAGAATTACTGACTGTTTTCTATTTAAAAAAAATAGATATGAAATTTCTGCATTGCAATAAAGTACTGGAGCCATTATTGTGACGTCTGTTGAGGTCTTAGTTGAGGGGATGATCACTTATGGGGTGGAAGCATAAATGAATCCAAAATGTCCTTCAATGAAAGTGTGTGGCTTAAAGGGATTTTATGATGTTAGAAACAGCGCCACCTTCATCTATGGTCCTTTTCTGGTACTGCAGCGTCACAGTCAACAGTGAAAGGTTTACTAGCGTGTACTAGATTTCCGAAGATGGGGAGTAGATCTATAGGAGATGTAGGCATTGTATTTGTAGATGCTTCATCTGCCACAATGCACATGACTGTATCCGTGTTTCTGTCTGCAAACCATGGATCCGCACCATATGGATGGCTTCTGGGTGCATTCTGCATTTTTCTCACCCCCATCAATAAAAATTGATATTCTTGTCTGCAACACGGACTGGAATAGAACATATTGACAAAAAACACGGGATGTCTGAATCACCCCATAGAAACGAATGGGTCAATGTGCTAATGTGGATAGCACAAGGATGAGAGATATGGCTGTGAGGCCTCAAAGGGTAACTATTACTAAGGCTTCTTTCAGACCTGCGGTTGGGTGTTCCCAGGACATAATTCTTTGTTCTCCTCTCGTCTGTACTTCACACAATCATCTATAATATGGATGTACAATCTACGGCCATCCAGCTGTTGCAAAACTACAACTCCCAGCATGTCCTGATAGCTGTAGGCTGTACAGGCATGATGGAAGATGTAGTTTTGCAACAGCTAGAGGGTTGCAGGTTGGGCATCCCTGGTCTATAAGATTTCTCATGTGCATCCCCCATACTCTGGAACTTCCTAATCCAGCGCATAAGACTTTCCCGCAACATCCATACCTTCAAAAGTTACCTGAAAACTCACACAACCACATAAGCAGCTTTTACCCTTAATTAAAGGGGTTATCCAACCACCATAATGCCCCCCCCCCCCCAAATGCCCGTGCCCCTCACACAGTTTATACTTACCTTGCTCCCTGGCACCCACGTAGATCCTGATGCCTGAATGGCCCCTGCTGGGGTTGGGGTTGGTCATGCCAATAGCAGGCAGCGACTGGAACAAGCCTCCTTAGAATCGCGGGTGACACTAGGGAGTCTCATCCCCCTCTGGGCCTGCAATTGGCTGATCCCCCCCCCCCTTCCAGGAGATGCAGCAGCAGCCGTGTGGGCATCAGAAGCAACGTGGGTGCCAAGGCGCAAGGTAAGTATAACCTGTGTGAGGGTCCCGGGCATTTTGGGGGGTAGTATATTATATATACTTTAACGGGGCCTTCCCCCTTCCCTTGTAGATTATAAGCTCTTGCAGGCAGGGTTCTTCCCACATCTGTACCAGTCTGTTAATAGTTTCACGATTATCTTATTTAAATTTTTTATATTTTATATGTGTAGAGCCTCTTACACTTTATGGAATCAATGGCGCTTTCACATAAATAATAATAACTCCTGCCACTGGAGCTTGGTGTTCAATTTTTGACCTTTATTCAGGAAGCTGTGAGTCAATTTTGACTCCACTCTTACAGACTCTTCCCCACATATATTCAGGTCAATTTTTTAAAACTTCCCCAGGGCAAACACCCTATATTTCCTTTGTCCAATGAGATGAGTAGTTCCCTGGAGCAAGGGTACTTTGAAGTCTGAACATTTGAGGCCTGTTTCCACTAAGCAAAGTCATCAACTCCTTACTTTATTTTACTTTAAAGGGTTAATCATGTGGTATTTTTATAGACCAGTTTGTCATGGACGCGGCGATACCTAATATGTATACTTTTTTTTTTTATTTATGTAAGTTTTACACAATGATTTCATTTTTGAAGCAAAAAAAAATCATGTTTTAGTGTTTCCATAGTCTGAGAGCCATAATTTTTTCAGTTTTTTGGCGATTACCTTGGGTAGGGTATGATTTTTGCGGGATGAGATGGCGGTTTAATTGGTGCTATTTTGGGGTATGTGTGACTTTTTGATCGCTTGCTCTTACACTTTTTGTGATGTAAGGTGACAAAAAAAGGCTTTTTTTGCACCTTTTTTTATTATTTTTTTACGGTATTCCCCTGAGGGGTTAGGTCATGTGATATTTTTATAGAGAAAGTTATTACGGACGCTGCGATACTTTTTGTTATGTAAGGTGACAAAAAATTGTTTACTTAGAACAGTTTTTAGGCATCGTGCTGTCTTCCATGCCATCTTCCCCCCCACAGCCGCAAACCGCAGGTAAAAGCCGCAAATCGCAGGTCTAAATTGACCTGCGGTTTGCGGCGATCGCCGACACGGGCGGCGGTAATCGGAAGTACACATGATGTACTGGTACGTCATGTGTCCTTAAGTACCAGGACAACATGCCGTACCAGTACATCATGTGTCCTGAAGAGGTTAAAGGGGTTGTCTCATTTGTCTCATCTCGTCATTACTAAGACGAGACACAGTTCCAACCATGAGAGCTACTGAAACAACGTAACACAGTAAGCTCTGCTGTTTCACTAACTTAGAAATAACAGAGGTTGTTGTGCTACACCGTTTCAGTAGCTCTCATGCACGGCAATGAGAACTACTGAAACAGCAGAGCGCCAAAACTGACAAGGCCAGGAAGTGAAAACGTTATCATACCTGACCCTGTCAATCAAAATACAGAGAGTGCGGCGGGTCCAGAGAGAGCAGAGCCTCTAGGTGTAACGACAATGCCCCCATTGCTCGTAGGGGCTCATTTGCATATATTAAAACTTCATTTTTTTTCAGCAATGCGGGCACATATGAACATGGGACCTACAGATGTCTTCAGCTGCCAAGCGCTCATGTAACAGGTCAGAAAGTTTCATAGGTACAAATCTGATGACAGATGCCCTTTAAGTTGGTTTTCCAAGATCACAGTTTTTTTTAAAAGATATACTCATGTATTTGGTTATCTACCATCTTCCCCACGCTTTTTCTCAATTTGGACTCGTCTAACCATTTTCACCATATAAACCAACCCCTCTAGTTTGTTTCCACCCTGTATGTAGCACTTCCTCTTGCTGTATCCAACCAAACCCATGATGCACTTCTCCTTGCCACACCTCCAACACTGCCCCTAACAACGCCCAGCTAGTTTATAGCTCCTCCCACACAGCTAGTTACATAGACACTCCCCTATCACGGCCACGCCCTAGTAGATATCACAGGAAATAAGAAGGAGCTACAAGGACATGGTCATGGGACCACAGCCCAGAACGGGAGAGAGGAGCAATAAAGGGAAAAGAAATACATTACAAAATTACAGCGACCTTCATAAATGGTTATTTTATAGGATGTTGTTGCAAACTGGAAAATCTCTTTAAAAAGTTGTGAGCTGGTGATGGGATATTTGCAATCTACAGCCGGTTGTCACTGGTGGCAGGACAGTCTCTAGACTCCACAGATGGTTACAGCTCAGCAGGTCATTCACTTTACTTCACACACAGAGTGCTTGCACCAGGAAGTTTCCTGTAGCAACAGGACGGACTCTTTACGCACTCAATATACCCTTTGCTCAGGAAGGCCTCCTTAGGAACATCGCTTTGGCAGGTCTCGAAGTCTCCCAAAGGCCCAGCACTGCCATAGCAACCAAACGGCTCACTCGATCTTGACACAGGGGATCTGTTTAGGCCCTGGAAGCACAGACCTCTAAGGGAAAGATGCCCCAGATGCCATAATTGCCATATATGATGTCATTATTGGATCCCCTGAGTAGTCACTCCACACAGGGGCATAGCTATAGGGGGTGCAGAGGTAGCTACCGGGGCCCAGTCGCTACCGGGCCCAGGAGCCTAAAGGGGCCCAAAGACCCTTGTGCCGCATGAGAAGACACCAGTATTATAGAAAGTGGATGCTGGGAGGGCTCTGTTATAGATTTTACACTGGGGCCCAGAATGTTCAAGTTAGTCCTCTGGCTGGAAGGAAGGGGTTAGGTCAAGGATTTGGCATGGTGGAGAGGGGGTGCAGTTTCGAATTGCCTCAGGCAGCATGAAAGCTATGTGCTTCCCTGTCCCTGGCCACAAAACACTGAGGGAAAGGGGGGCCAGAGAAACTCTTGCACCAAGGTCCATGAGCGTTTAGCTACACCCTCTCTATATATGCAGTTAGCCATACCTGTAGTCAGGCAGGGGACTCCTAAGCAGAGCTGGGACTCCCAACACGGCCTATAGCACAACAGGCCTGGTCGACTGTCTGCCATGTGTGTTAAAGGGTTTCTACCACCAGATTTGGTCGTATTCAGCTGACTGACACTAGCGATGTGCTAGTGTCAGCACTCCATAACAGTGTTCTTACTTATCATCTGCACTCTCTGCTCAGCTTAGCATGTACAGTGGGATGCGAAAGTTTGGGCAACCTTGTTAATCGTCATGATTTTCCTGTATAAATCGTTGGTTGTTACGATAAAAAAATGTCAGTTAAATATATCATATAGGAGACACACACAGTGATATTTGAGAAGCGAAATTAAGTTTATTGGATTTACAGAAAGTGTGCTATAATTGTTTAAATAAAATTAAGCAGGTGCATAAATTTGGGCACCACAAAAAAGAAATGAAATCAATATTTAGTAGATCCTCCGATTGCAGAAATTACAGCCTCTAGACGCTTCCTGTAGGTTCCAATGAGAGTTTGGATTCTGGTTGAAGGTATTTTGGACCATTTCTCTTTACAAAACATCTTTAGTTCATTCAGGTTTGATGGCTTCCGAGCATGGACAGCTCTCTTTAAGTCACACCACAGATTTTCAATTATATTCAGGTCTGGGGACTGAGATGGCCATTCCAGAACGTTGTAGTTGTTCCTCTGCATAAATGCCTTAGTGGATTTTGAGCAGTGTTTAGGGTCGTTGTCTTGTTGAAAGATCCAGCCCCGGCGCAGCTTCAGCTTTGTCACTGATTCTTGGCCATTGGTCTCCAGAATCTGCTGATACTGAGTGGAATCCATGCATCCCTCAACTTTGACAAGATTCCCAGTCCCTGCACTGGCCACACAGCCCCACAGCATGATGGAACAACCACCATATTTTACTGTAGGTAGCAGGTGTTTTTCTTGGAATGCTTTGTTCTTTTTCCTCCATGCATAACGCCCCTTGTTATGGCCAAATAACTCCATTTTAGTTTCATCAGTCCACATTGACCCCCTTAAATGCTCTTTCTCATAATTGGATTCACCTGTGTATGTAGGTCAGGGGTCACTGAGCTTACCAAGCCAATTTGAGTTCCAATAATTAGTTCTAAAGGTTTTGGAATCAATAAAATGACAACAGTGCCCAACGGTATGCACCTGCCTAATTTTTTTTAAACAATTATAGCACACTTTCTGTAAATCTAATAAACTTCATTTCACTTCTCAAATATCACTGTGTGTGTCTCCTATATGATATATTTATCTGACATTTTTTTATCGTAACAACCAACGATTTATACAGGAAAGTCATGACGATTAACAAGGTTGCCCAAACTTTCGCATCCCACTGTATATACCTTGAACATGAAAAGGGGGTGAAGCTGCTGAAATGCACCTCTGGCAGTGGTTTATCTTACTGAGAACAAATAGTTCCGGCCCCTATACACTTGGTTACTTTTTGGCAGAGACACCGTACTCTAGAAGCAATGCTTATAGGGAGGGATATCTCCACAATGCTCCAATGAAGAAACATTATTTTCTACTATATTCTTAGGGAATCAAACAGAACAAAACCCTTGAAAATCTCTTTAAAAATTTAGCATAGCCACTAAGCTATTTAATAAAATGTATCTGTATAGCGCCATCTGCTGTTTGTTCCTTTCCTTATTTTTTTGTCCGTCTCCCAGAGTTGGTCGCACATGCTCAATTTAAATCTTCAACTGCCACTAGCCATATGTTCTGTTAGAAGCTGTGTCGGTTACATGGAAAGAGCTGCAGCAGAAAGAACACGTCCTCCGAGCTGCCAGGCTGAAGATAATCTAGCAGAGCACTTAGAGCAATGAATGGGGAGATCTCTAGATACATGTGAGGTACAGGGCTGGTTTTAGCTTAGAAAGAGATTGTCATGTACTATATGATGTCTGATTTTCATTTTTTAAATTACTCATGGCATAACCCCTTTAACCCTCTGTTAACATCCTCTGTTAACTCTCTAAAATGTGCTGTTAATTCCACAATAGAGGGTTGTTTTCCAGTTTGCATGCACAGAAGTCTAAATAAATCTGTGTCCCATTCCTCTATATTACCCTGGAGTGAATATTAACTTCATATTCCTCCAGCGGTTCTCAGGAGCCACGTGTAAGCGCTCCATCATCCCACAGGTATAGCGGTTGTTATAGATGTGACAGGGCGGCATGTTTACACCCAGAGGCTGGATGTGCCGATCTTTCCAATCTATGTGCTTCAGGCTATGCCAGCTCCCTTGTCTCACATTACACTACAATGACATTCTCCGCAGCTCGAGCCTCCGCACCAGCGGTTCGAATAAGGAATAGAGGAATTCTATTGGAAATCACATAGAAAAAGTTGTCTACTGCTTGAAATTAGCCTTCTTCCATCATCAGCAGCAAATGGCTTACTTACACTTGATGTCTCACTTACCAGAACTCCCAAATAAACAGTATATACTTTATATAAAAAAAAAATAAAAAAAAATAAAGGGATACTTTTAGGGGCGGCTTGGCAATGTACCTCACCGGGAATTTTTCCGGTGGGCCACCAGTAATCGCGCTCTTTAAAGGGTTTCTACCACCAGATTTGGTCCTATTTAGCTGACTGACACTAGCAATGTGCTAGTGTCAGCAGTCCATAACAGTGTTCTTACTTATCATCTGTCTGCTGCTGTTCACCTTAAAAATGTACTTTTATAGATATGCTAATGAGCCTCTAGGTGCTATGTGGGCGTCATTAGCACCTAGAGGGCTCCGTCCACTAACCATTTCAGCCGCCCATCGCGTCCCTCCAGCCCGACCCGCTCCTGTTGATTGACGTGAAACTTCTCAGTATCTCGTACCAATTCCCGCGCCTGCGCCGTGCGCTTCTGTATTGTCCCGGCGCCGGCCTCCTCACTGCGCCTGCGCCAACTACGTTACAGTGAGGAAGCCGACACCAGGAGCGCGGCATTCACTCACTGCGCCTGCGCCGAATACAGAAGCGCACGGCGCAGGCGCGGGAATTGGTACGAGAAGTTTTGCGTCAATCAACAGGAGCGGGGCGGGCTGGAGGGACGCGATGGGCGGCTGAAATGGTTAGTGGACGGAGCCCTGTAGGTGCTAATGACGCCCACATAGCACCTAGAGGCTCATTAGCATATCTATAAAAGTACGTTTTTAAGGTGAACGGCAGCAGACAGATGATAAGTAAGAACACTGTTATGGACTGCTGACACTAGCACATCGCTAGTGTCAGTCAGCTGAATAGGACCAAATCTGGTGGTAGAAACCCTTTAACACACATGGCAGGCAGTCGACCAGGCCTGTTGTGCTATAGGCCGTGTTGGGAGTCCCAGCTCTGCTTAGGAGTCCCCTGCCTGACTACAGGTATGGCTAACTGCATATATAGAGAGGGTGTAGCTAAACGCTCATGGACCTTGGTGCAAGAGTTTCTCGGGCCCCCTTTTCCCTCAGTGTTTTGTGGCCAGGGACATGGAAGCACATAGCTTTCATGCTGCCTGAGGCAATTTAAAACTGCACCCCCTCTCCACCATGCCAAATCCTTGACCTAACCCCTTCCTTCCAGCCAGAGGACTAACTTGAACATTCTGGGCCCCAGTGTAAAATCTATAACAGAGCCCTCCCAGCATCCACTTTCTATAATACTGGTGTCTTCTCATGCGGCACAAGGGTCTTTGGGCCCCCTTAGGCTCCTGGGCCCGGTAGCGACTGGGCCCCGGTAGCTACCTCTGCACCCCCTATAGCTACGCCCCTGTGTGGAGTCACTACTCAGGGGATCCCATAATGACATCATATATGGCAACTGCAAATATGGCATCTGAGGCATCTTTCCCTTAGAGGTCTGTGCTTCCAGGGCCTAAACAGATCCCCTGTGTCAAGATCGAGTGAGCCGTTTGGTTGCTATGGCAGTGCTGGGCCTTTGGGAGACTTCGAGACCTGCCAAAGCGATGTTTCTAAGGAGGCCTTTCTGAGCAAAGGGTATATTGAGTGCGTAAAGAGTCCGTCCTGTTGCTACAGGAAACTTCCTGGTGCAAGCACTCTGTGTGTGAAGTAAAGTGAATGACCTGCTGAGCTGTAACCATCTGTGGAGTCTAGAGACTGTCCTGCCACCAGTGACAACCGGCTGTAGATTGCAAATATCCCATCACCAGCTTACAACTTTTTAAAGAGATTTTCCAGTTTGCAACAACATCCTATAAAATAACCATTTATGAAGGTCGCTGTAATTTTGTAATGTATTTCTTTTCCCTTTATTGCTCCTCCCTCCTGTTCTGGGCTGTGGTCCCATGACCATGTCCTTGTAGCTCCTTCTTATTTCCTGTGATATCTACTAGGGCGTGGCTGTGATAGGAGAGTGTCTATGTAACTAGCTGTGTGGGAGGAGCTATAAACTAGCTGGGCGTTGTTAGGGGCAGTGTTGGAGGTGTGGCAAGGAGAAGTGCATCATGGGTTTGGTTGGATACAGCAAGAGGAAGTGCTACATACACGGTGGAAACAAACTAGAGGGGTTGGTTTATATGGTGAAAATGGTTAGACGAGTCCAAATAGAAAAAAAGTGTGGGGAAGATAGTAGATAACCAAATACATGAGTATATCTTTTAAAAAAACTGTGATCTTGGAAAACCAACTTAAAGGGCATCTGTCATCAGATTTGTACCTATGAAACTTTCTGACCTGTTACATGAGCGCTTGGCGGCTGAAGACATCTGTAGGTCCCATGTTCATATGTGCCCGCATTGCTGAGAAAAATGAAGTTTTAATATATGCAAATGAGCCTCTTCGAGCAATGGGGGCGTTGTCATTACACCTAGAGGCTCTGCTCTCTCTGGACCCGCCGCACTCTCTGTATTTTGATTGACAGAGTCAGGTATGATAACGTTTTCACTTCCTGGCCTTGTCAGTTTCGGCGCTTTGCTGTTTCAGTAGTTCTCATTGCCGTGCATGAGAGCTACTGAAACGGTGTAGCACAACAAGCTCTGTTATTTCTAAGTTAGTGAAACAGCAGAGCTTACTGTGTTACGTTGTTTCAGTAGCTCTCATGGTTGGAACTGTGTCTCGTCTTAGTAATGACAAGATGAGACAAATGAGACAACCCCTTTAACCTCTTCAGGACACATGATGTACTGGTACGGCATGTTGTCCTGGTACTTAAGGACACATGACGTACCAGTACATCATGTGTACTTCTGATCACCGCCGCCCGTGTCGGCGATTGCCTCAAACCGCATGTCAATTTAGACCTTCGATTTGCGGCTTTTACCTGCGGTTTGCGGCGGCGATCGGCAGTGCCATCGGGTCCCCATGCGGCTGTGGGGGGGACCCGATGGCATGGAAGACAGCACGATGCCTAAAAACTGTGCTAAACAAACAATTTTTTGACACCTTACATCACAAAAAGTATCGCAGCGTCCGTAATAACTTTCTCTATAAAAATATCACATGACCTAACCCCTCAGGGGAATACCGTAAAAAATAATAAAAAAGGTGTAAAAAAAGCCATTTTTTGTCACCTTACATCACAAAAAGTGTAATAGCAAGCGATCAAAAAGTCACACGTACCCCAAAATAGCACCAATTAAACCGTCATCTCATCCCACAAAAATCATACCCTACCCAAGGTAATCGCCCAAAAACTGAAAAAATTATGGCTCTCAGACTATGGAAACACTAAAACATGATTTTTTTGGCTTCAAAAATGAAATCATTGTGTAAAACTTACATAAATAAAAAAAAAGTATACATATTAGGTATCGCCGTGTCCGTAACAAACTGGTCTATAAAAATACCACATGATCTAACCTGTCAAATGAATGTTGTAAATAACAAAAAATAAAAACGGTGCCAAAAAAGCTATTTCTTGTTACCTTGCCTCACAAAAAGTGTAATGTAGAGCAACCAAAAATCATATGTACCCTAAACTAGTACCAACAAAACTTCCACCCTATCGCGTAGTTTCTAAAATGGAGTTTCTACTTTAGGGGTGCATCATGGGGGCTTCAAATGGGACATGGTGTAAAAAAAAAACAGTCCGAGCAAAATCTGCCTTCCAAAAACTGTATGGCATTCCTTTCCTTCTGCGCCCTGCCGTGTGCCCGTACAGCAGTTTACGACGACATATGGGGTGTTTCTGTAAACTACAGAATCAGAGCCATAAATATTGAGTTTTGTTTGGCTGTTAACCCTTGCTTTGTTACTGGAATAAATAGATTAAAATGGAAAATTTGCCAAAAAATTGAAATTCCATCTCCATTTGCCAATAACTCTTGTGGAACACGAGTAAAAGGTGGCTACTTTGAAGAACCTAGAATATGACATATTTTCAGTTGTTTCACACTTTTTTGTTATGTATATAATTCCACGTGTGTTAATTCATAGTTTTGATGCCTTCAGTGTGAATCTACAATTTTCATAGTCATGAAAATAAAGAAAACTCTTTGAATGAGAAGGTGTGTCCAAACTTTTGGTCTGTACTGTATAGTGAATGTTTTATATTTGCTTTAAAGATCTTACAGTATATAACTCTTCTGAGTTTCCTTCCAGGATAAGGAGAGTTTACCCTTTCTGTATTTCACTAGCATAAGAAATGCCTGAAAAAAAAACAAACTCCACAGACAGACCTTTGTATTCTGCTTAATGCAATGCTCCAGCTCCAGAAATGTCAAAGATCAATCTTCAGCCTTTTCTCTCTGAATTCTGACATTTATGGGGAGATTATACCTCTCTTTCTTTGGTGCACAGGTCCCAGCAGTGATGTGAAATTACATACTATGCTAATAGAAATAACCTTTAGCTGATAAAGCAGCAGAAAAAGCTGCATCCTAGGCTGAAATGCTGAACAAAATGACCGCCGGGACAAAGTCCATTATTTAGAATGAAGCTTTCTGACCCAGCTTGTCACTGTGATAATCAATAGCACATTTAGTAGTAGCCGTGGTGGAAAGGGACAGATTAACCACAACCAATCTGGAACGATTTATAACAATCAGCGGCATGAAGGTCTCCTGCCAGAGGATGTCCCACAACCTCGACTGATGGGATGTGAATGTTGCGGTCAGCTTTGATTTTTAGTAGGCATCATGGCTTAACTGGGTGACACTCATTGCACATAATACTCATATATGTTAAATTTGAACCAGGTCAGGAACTACACTACACAAAAATGAAAAAAGAAAATCGCCAGATCTCTCCTCACTTGAGAATGTCTAGGACTGGAAGGGGTGAGAGATCACCCATGCACTGCAGCCAGCAACCACCTTGGCTGAGGTCCTGTAGTTCACACAGGCACCGCTCCTCCTACACAGTACAGCTGTGTGGTACGCCGACACCTCAGCTGAATGGTTAAGTGGGGAGCAGATGACCCCCTGCTTCACCATTACAAGCAACTCTCTCTGTGCCCTATAGATGCGGACTGTCCCACCAGATCCGGGCTGGTTGGGAAGTATGTATACAGTATGTAATACTTCTAACATGCTCTGGCGTAGGTGAAGACAACAATGCATGAACAGTGGAGCTTCTGTACTCTGATATACCGTATTTTTCGCCCTATAAGACGCACCTAGGTTTTTGAGGAGGAAAATAAGAAAAAAAAACATTTTTAACCAAAAGGTGTGCTTTTGGTGGGTTTTTAACTAATGGTGGTCTGTGGATGACACTATTATGGGGGATCTGTTGAGGACATGTAGTGTACGGGAGAGTAATACCCCGTCACTACAGAAGGGTCACTTGGGTACTGTCGTTCCCCCTGTATTTAAGGGGAGGTTGGTATAGAACATCTTGTCAATGTACTGCTATGTATTTTCCCTGTTACTGTGAAACGTGCATGTGCAGGCCGGCTAGGGTGTTATTCCAGCTCTGAGTCACTAGAGGGAGCTAGGGAGCCCTAGTTTATATAAGGCCCAGTCAGGAAGTAGTAAGCAGGCAGACAGTGGGAAAAGGAGTCAGAGATGATCCTGTGTCTGAGTCAAGGCCAGGCTATGGGCCTGTGAGAGGAGCGCAGGCCTGAAGCCTGCCGACTAGGAGAGGGTGGTAAAGGCCCTGTAACCGGGTTCCGGATCCAAGGAAAAGGTTCCCCTCCTGAGTCATCATCCGTTTAGCTGAAACATCATAAGCAAGCAACCAGCCGGGACACAGAATACCACAGAGGCCGATCAGATAAAGCAAGAGATACTCAAGAGAACAGAGGAGGTACTAGATAAAGACAGCTTCAAGGGTACGCCAGCTATAGGGCATTAGACCTTGTAGAATAAGTCACCTGTTTCAGGACCAGTCAGGAATAGTGTGCAAGCCGCCTGTACTGCATCTCCTGTAATTAACACTCTGTAAAGAACATTGCTAAGACCGGCCATTCTGTACTTCTAAGAACCACCTGTATTCAAATAGAAACCAACTGTCTTTCATGGAACGGCGCTTCCAACTGCGTCCATGTATGATTATAACTGATATTCAGTAAAGTTCCAGTTTTTGTTGGCTATCCTGTGCTTGCTTCATTCTTCTACAACACCATACACGGCGTGTCACCGTTTAATTGACACTGGCGTCACGAACTTTTAAATACCTGCCTGTTCCAGTATTTGCCCCGATTTGAAGACGACAGTGGATCCCAGGTTAGTGGGTAATCTGCACTACAAAGCCCAGCATACACTACTGACCCCCTGGGACACTGCAGACACTGTTATGGGGGATCTGTGGGTGACACTGTTATGGGGGATCTGTGGGTGACACTGTTATGGGGGATCTGTGGGTGACACTGTTATGGGGGATCTGTGGGTGACACTGTTATGGGGGATCTGTGGGTGACACTGTTATGGGGGATCTGTGGGTGACACTGTTATGGGGGATCTGTGGGTGACACTGTTATGGGGGATCTGTGGGTGACACATATATGGCATCTTATGCTATGTGTCATCCACAGATCCCCTCCATAACAGTGTCCCTGTAGTGTGAATGCCCCCCAATACAGGGGGTGGGGGTCGCATCTGGTTTTATAATGACAGCAGGGCCCGTGCAGTGACTGTATTCTGTATCTGTAATTGTAAGCATTGTTAATGTATACAAATTCTGGGTATCAGCGCCTGTATTACGGTACTTTCAAGCGCTCGGTAGCAGAGAGGAGGGAGGAGGCAGGCCGAGAGGACGTGCGCTGGCAGCGTGAGTCACTACGTCATGCGCCCATGCCGCCTGCTTCATTCATAAAGTGGACGGCGCAGGCGCGTGACGTAGTGACTCACGCTGCCATCGCCCGTCCTCCTCTCCTGCCTCCTCTCTGCTACCGAGCACTTGCAAGTACCGTAATACAAGCGCTGATACCCAGAATTTGTATACATTAACAATGCCTACAATTACAGATACGATTATATACAGTGAGCGGGGCCCCTTTAGTAGAATACAGTCACTGCACAGGCCCCGCTGTCATTATAAAAGCAGATGCCGGCCCCCTGCCCCTCCTCCCTCTCAGCTGATACACCCGCCGTTCGGTATCGCGGCTCGGCGTATCATTGGAAATTGGGCAAAATGCAGCATTCGCCCCATAAGACGCACTGCTATTTACCCCCCACTTTTGGGGGGGTGGGGGGAGGTGTGCTTATAGGGCGAAAAATACAGTAAATGAAATTGCCAGTTTGACTGTGTATATACCATCTTAGGCAGGGCTGAGCAGAGATTTTGGCCGTGACGTACATTGCATGACCAAAGATCGCTGTGTGACGTTGCAGCATCGCAACTAGTTAATGTGAATGAGGCTAAGTTGCAACCCAAAAACTACCATGACTATGCTGCAATGTACTTTTTCCACACATGTGTCTTAGCCAAAGATCACATGTAGACACAACCTAAATGTCAATCATATAAAGGTTATGTCTCCTGATGGCTAATCAGGCTAGTCAGAATGCTGGATTAAGATTGGTGGGTCCCCCATACCATCTCTGGGACTCAAATGCTGCCAACACTCCTATAGAAGCCACATACAGAGAGGTGACCGTGCATGCCTTCTAAAATCTATGTGAATTATGGGAGTCACTTTCTTAGACATCAGAAGATGCTTTTCAAGCTTGTCACGGTCCCTCCTGTGACAGATGTCAGAAGATAGAAGAGACTGGCTGCATGTGAAGGTATATACCAGACTCTCTTGCTTCTGTGTTGTTGCTGTCAATGACCACACCCCTTGCTGTAGCTGTAGCTTGTCATCATTACACTCCCCTATATAGTCTGACCTCACCCTTCTGGCTATGCGGTTGATAGCTTCATTTGGTTTTGGAAGAGTTGGTGTGTTGTCCTCTCTGGTGTTCCTGCTCATCCATCTCTCTACAGAAGTTGTGTCTCATTTCTTTGTGTTTTGTTGTCTCTCCCCGTGTCTGTTGTTACTAGTCCTCAGGGAGACGCTGGTTCCTTCATCTGGGATGGCACGAGTCGTCTCAAGCCCTGCCAATACCCATAGGGCTCTTTAGGGTCTCCAGGTCCTCCAGGTTCCGGTGTATGGGCATTCCTACCTTCACGGTGTGCCCATACGAATAGGAGTCAGGGCAAGGAGTAGGGTTCTATAGGAGGTGACCCTTTCCCTAGCTTTGAGGCCTAGTGACTTTTCCCTTCCCTCCTGTTGTCGGTGTGGTGTTCCCTCCCATACCTCATCCGTGACACAACTGTTCTTGGCTGGAACAGATGGCTGAAAGTCCATTAGATTACTCTAATTTCTCTGGTTAGTGGAGGTAAGGAAAAAGTGCTAGGTCACGTGGCAAACATTGAAAGGACCCTTGATCATTTACAAAGTCAACCCTAGTCTAGGCAATGTGAAACTACAGCTCCCAGTATAGAAATGGGAGTAGAATGTAACACATTGGGGCATAATAACTTACCTATTCACCATTCCTGTGGTGAGCATCCTCTTCTCTCTGCTTCCTCTGTGGACCAGAAGTGTGATGTCTCCTCTGGCTCGGGAACATGTCACAGCTAAAATCAGTGAATGAATGCAGAGCTGCACATGATGACAGAAGACATGTGAAACTTCCAGTTCATGGGGAACCAGAAGCAGTGGGAATGAGATCCTTGGGTTCCAGTCCATAGAGGAATAACAGCCGGAACTGGAAACGGCACTTGAACTGAGATCTGGTGACTAGGTAAATGGGCTTGCTTTTTCAGCCAGAGCACTATCAGGGCCATAACTATAATTATAATGGGGTTGTCTGATACATGTTCCCCCTACAGTAAACATAATCATACCAAACAATTAACAGTGAATTAAACATAATAGAATATGTGAAATGAAAAATTATGAATACAATTTTAACAATTCTTGGCAGTAACTTTCCCTCATGCGACATTAGCTACTGCAGGTGTTATGCAAATACAATTAGACTGGTTTGCATGTTCCTATTAGGCAATTAATTTAGCATTCTAGAATATATATTTTTTCTGACGAATTGTAGAAACAGATAAATCCCACATAGTTTCTAATAAATAAAAAAAAACTCTTAATGGCTTCTGTTTTGCATTCTGTCCTAAAATTCTATTATATTCCGTTATAACTCTGTTATAACGGAACACTATAACGGAATTAGTAACGCTAATGTGAACCCACCCTAACTAAAAGAACACAAATTAAGGGTCGATTCAAACATCCGCAAAATGGCTCCGCATCCGTTCTGCAATTTTGCAGAACAGGTGCTGACCCATTCATTTTCAATGGGGCCGGAATGCGCTGTCCGCATCCGCACTTCCATTCCGCCAAAAAATAGAACATGTCCTATTCTTGTCCCCAATTGCGGACAAGAAAAGGCATTTTCTATGAGAGTGCCGGCGATGTGCGGTCCGCAAAATGTGGAACGCACATTGCCGGTGTCCGTGTTTTGCGGATACGCAAAACACATACAGACGTGTGAATGGACCCTAAGACACACTATCTATCCAAGTTTTATCTATTCACTACAAGTTTCCGATGTGAGCTCCATTGGTGACACGGCAGATATCTAGGGGGTAGTTCAGTTCTGACCAGACACAGACAGCATATCTTCGGATATAGACTCCACTTTTTCCATGATGCGTTGTCTCCGGTCGTTTAGATCTTGTGGCCTCAGGAGCAGATACAGCGAGTTCTTGATGTAGCCCCACAGAAATAAGTTTCAGAGTGTTAGATCTCATGATCGGGGAGGCCGGCGCAACATTGGTGAATCATTTATCCCGGTGCGGCCAATCTAGTCTTCTGAGTCTCATTTAGGTGTCTGCGAACATCCAACTGGAAATCGTGAGGATAGACTACATTTAGCAGATCTTCCTTTATCTGTGGTATAAGCCATTCCCTTAATTTCCATGTAGAAGTGGTTGGTGATTGGAGCATCGGCAAAAAAGAAGGAACCATAGACTTTGCACCTTCTCATTGCACAGAAAATGTTTACTTTGGATGAGTCCTTCATGGGCTCGATGAGGGCACTTGGGTTTTCTGAGCTCCAGATTCTAACATTGTGCTGATTGACCTTCTCATTGAGGTGAAAGAAGGAGCCTCATCTCTGAACACCAGCTTGTTGGAGAATTTGTCCTCCTCATTTCGGCTCTGCAAGTCAATGCAAAAGTCACGGCATTTTGGTTTGTTGTCCGGTTTCAGCTCCTAAAGAATGTATAATCTGTACGGCTTACAACACAGAAATTTTCCTAAGACACACCATACCGTGCTTTGTGGCACTTGTAGTTCCATACTAGTCAGTCTGGTTGACTTTCTAGGACTAGGCTCGCACACGGCTCCAATCCTGTTCCCTGTCTCTTCCGAAGTCCTTGGGCGGCCCAGACTTTTCCGATGACAAACAGCCAGTGGTTTCAAATTTCTTCACTGACATAAAATGCAGTTTCTATGTGCAGTAGCCCACAATAGGGTACTGCAAATTGTTTATTGTTGTATAATGTTCTGATGTATTGTATAGCCCAGTGTAGCTCTCTAGGGACCATTTAACAATTTAAACTCTGTCTTTTTAGGAAGCTAGGTGATGGACTAAGGTCTGCCCCTAATTGAGTAGTGTGTTAGCTGAGGAAGAGAGAGGATCAAGAAAGCTATCTGGGAAGATTTGCTTGTCAATTGTTTGGAACTGTGTTTCATACTGTTGGATGTACTACAACTCTCATTCTGCACTTTAGTAAAGAGAGACTTATCTATTTTCTACAACTGATCTGGTTACTAACTCCAGCGCCATTTGCCACCCACAGCACCTACATCTCTTGTCTTGTACCCCCACAACACTCATAACACCAAGAGCACACCAACTACCATCTGGCAGGAGCCCCAACATCAGAGTGTGCCGCGTGGGCACACTTTGTGGGTGCACCCTCTTTTGACTGGCCAGCCCTAGGGAGCATCCATGTGAGAATTGGAACTGTGTATAATCATATCAGCCAGAGCCACTACCACTCTAATCCTCCGCTCCACTCTTCTTGGGCTTCCTGCATATGCGAAGCACATTTACCAAATTTATTCAGAAAATGTCACTATACTGTCAAAAGAGAAGTTGTTCTTGCAAATTCCAACGTGCAAAAAAAGCTTTTTTTGCTGCTATGTCGCCATCTTAAACTTGGCCCTTTGTGTAGGGGTTTATACCAACCTAAGGGGCAGATCCATGAAAACTGTTTAAGGGCACATTCATACGGACGTGTGACGGACGTGCACATGTTGTGGAGTGCAAACTGTGGATCCTCAATACACGGGCACCCGCCATATGCAACCTGCATTGTGGTGCGGAACCATTGACATCAAAGGGTCCACAATCTGCAAGATGAAGGGAAAGATAAGGCATTTCTATATTTTGCATCGCTGGAGCACGGACCCGGAAACACGCGGAAACACTTAGAAGCCCTTCTGTATGTTCCCAGGTCTGCGCCTCCATGCCGCAAAAGATGGGACGTGTCCTACTGAAGTCAGTGGGTCCACAACACAGGCAGCCATCATGTTCGTGCGAATGCGCCCTAAAAGAAAACCTTGTAGCAACCAATCACAGCACAGCTTTTTATTTTTCACTTCACATTTGCACCGTCCTGTCTTTCTACTGATGATTTATTCCTGTTTTTTTTCACTTTTCATCTTACTGTACCTCTGTTGGATCCTCCATGCATCTTCATTGTTGCATCGTTTATAGAGGTATGTCTCCAGGGGATGTGTCCAAGAGGCGGCTTTGTGGTCCAGGCGCAAGTGTCCACATTGAACTCACAGGACAGGATGGTTTCTGGAAAAATACAAGTAACCAGTTTACTATAGCACAACACAGTAAAAATGAATCTGTCATATTATGGATCTGCATATGGCATGTCATCGTGGGCACAACTAGAAGGACCCCAGTGCAGAATCTACAGGTCCTTTTCAAAAAATTAGCATATTGTGATAAAGTTCATTATTTTCTGTAATGTACTGATAAACATTAGACTTTCGTATATTTTAGATTCATTACACACCAACTGAAGTAGTTCAAGCCTTTTATTGTTTTAATATTGATGATTTTGGCATACAGCTCATGAAAACCCAAATTTCCTATCTCAAAAAATTAGCATATTTCATCCGACCAATAAAAGAAAAGTGTTTTTAATACAAAAAAAGTCAACCTTCAAATAATTATGTTCAGTTATGCACTCAATACTTGGTCGGGAATCCTTTTGCAGAAATGACTGCTTCAATGCGGCGTGGCATGGAGGCAATCAGCCTGTGGCACTGCTGAGGTGTTATGGAGGCCCAGGATGCTTCGATAGCGGCCTTAAGCTCATCCAGAGTGTTGGGTCTTGCGTCTATCAGCTTTCTCTTCCCAATATCCCACAGATTCTCTATGGGGTTCAGGTCAGGAGAGTTGGCAGGCCAATTGAGCACAGTAATATCATGGTCAGTAAACCATTTACCAGTGGTTTTGGCACTGTGAGCAGGTGCCAGGTCGTGCTGAAAAATGAAATCTTCATCTCCATAAAGCTTTTCAGCAGATGGAAGCATGGAGTGCTCCAAAATCTCCTAATAGCTAGCTGCATTGACCCTGCCCTTGATAAAACACAGTGGACCAACACCAGCAGCTGACATGGCACCCCAGACCATCACTGACTGTGGGTACTTGACACTGGACTTCAGGCATTTTGGCATTTCCCTCTCCCCAGTCTTCCTCCAGACTCTGGCACCTTGATTTCCGAATGACATGCAACAGTCCAGTGCTGCTTCTCTGTAGCCCAGGTCAGGCGCTTCTGCCGCTGTTTCTGGTTCAAAAGTGGCTTGACCTGGGGAATGCGGCACCTGTAGCCCATTTCCTGCACACGCCTGTACACGGTGGCTCTGGATGTTTCTACTCCAGACTCAGTCCACTGCTTCCGCAGGTCCCCCAAGATCTGGAATCGGTCTTTCTCCACAATCTTCCTCAGGGTCCGGTCACCTCTTCTCGTTGTGCAGCGTTTTCTGCACACTTTTTCCTTCCCACAGACTTCCCACTGAGGTGCCTTGATACAGCACTCTGGGAACAGCCTATTCGTTCAGAAATTTCTTTCTGTGTCTTACCCTCTTGCTTGAGGGTGTCAATGATGGCCTTCTGGACAGCAGTCAGATCGGCAGTTTTACCCATGATTGCAGTTTTGAGTAATGAACCGGGCTGGGAGTTTTTAAAAGCCTCAGGAATCTTTTGCAGGTGTTTAGAGTTAATTAGTTGATTCAGATGATTAGGTTAAAAGCTCGTTTAGAGAACGTTTTCATGATATGCTAATTTTTTGAGATAGGAATTTTGGGTTTTCATGAGCTGTGGCCAAAATCATCAATATTAAAACAATAAAAGGCTTGAACTACTTTAGTTGGTGTGTAATTAATCTAAAATATATGAAAGTCTAATGTTTATCAGTACATTACAGAAAATAATGAACTTTATCACAATATGCTAATTTTTTGAGAAGGACCTGTATAACGGAGATTTCCAACTACGACATGCTAATGAGGCCACCAGGGTGCAGGTGCAAACACAATATCTGCCTCTTGCATAGTTATGTCCATATATGCCATAAGACATACAGAAGGATATAGTAATGTGCAGAGTCACAATATAGTGGCATACCTCCCAACCGTTCCGGATCCGGCAGAACAGTCCCGGATTTCAGTGGCTGTCCCGAGGTCCCGGTATGGGGAAAGGATGTCCCACTCTCTGGCAGCTGTCCCTGCTTCAGCAGAGAGTTCCCTGCTCCATCAGTCCTCCCCCCTGTCTGCGCTCTACACTGCTGGTCTGTGCAGGGGGCGGGGCCGGCAGTCAGCCTTTGCTCCTCCTTCTACACACACCAGTGACCATGTGGATCCTGCTGCTAAAGGAGGTGAGTATGTGGAGATTTTTTCTGTGAAGGGGGCACAATCCTGGGAATATTTCTGAGGGGGCACAGCTGGGAATATTTCTGAGGGGGCACAGCTGGGCATATTTCTGAGGGGGCACAGCTGGGCATATTTCTGAGGGGGCACAGCTGGGCATATTTATAAGGGGGTATAATCCTGGGCATATTTCTGAGGAGGCACAGCTGGGCATATTTCTCAGGGGGCACAGCTGGGCATATTTATGAGAAGGAGCACAGTTGGGCATATTTATGAGGTGGCAAAGCTGGGCATGTTTATAAGGGGGTACAATCCTGGGCATATTTCTGAGGAGGCACAGCTGGGCATATTTCTGAGGGGACACAGCTGGGCATATTTCTGAGGGGACACAGCTGGGCATATTTCTGAGGAGGCACAGCTGGGCATATTTCTGAGTGGGCACAGCTGGGCATATTTCTGAGTGGGCACAGCTGGGCAAATTTCTGATGGGGCAAAACTGGGTAAATTTCTCAGTCGGCACAGCTGGGCATATTTCCGACAGGGGCACAGCTGGGCATATTTCTGAGGGGGCACAGCTGGGCATATTTATGAGAGGGAGCACAGTTGGGCATATTTATGAGAGGGAGCACAGTTGGGCATATTTCTGAGGGGGCAAAGCTGGGCATATTTCTGAGGGGGCACAGCTGGGCATATTTATGAGAGGGAGCACAGTTGGGCATATTTCTGAGGGGGCAAAGCTGGGCATATTTATAAGGGGGTACAATCCTGGGCATATTTCTGTGGAGGCACAGCTGGGTATATTTCTGAGGAGGCACAGCAAGGCATATTTCTCAGGGGGCACAGCTGGGCATATTTCTGAGGGGGCACTGCTGGGAATATTTCTCAGGGGACACAGCTGGGCACAATGCTCAGGGGACACAGCTGGGCATATTTCTGAGTGGGCACAGATGGGCATATTTCTGATGGGGGCACAGCTGGGCATATTTCTGATGGGGGCACAGCTGGGCATATTTCTCAGGGGACACAGCTGGGCATATTTATGAGGGGGGCACAGCTGGGCATATTTCTCAGGGGGGCACAGCTGGACATATTACTGAGGGGGAGCACAGCTGGGCATATTTCTGAGAAGGCACAGCTGGGCATATTTCTGAGGGGACACAGCTGGGCATATTTCTGAGAAGGCACAGCTGGGCATATTTCTGGGTGGGCACAGCTGGGCATATTTCTTAGGGGGCACAGCTGGGCATATTTCTGAGGGGTGCACACCTTGGCAAAAGTTTGGAAAGCAAGTGCTTTTAACTGTAAGTTCTCCATTCCCATTTTTTTTTTCCTTTATAATTCATTTTATAATTCAGTAATTATCTCTGTCTCTGCTCTTTTTGCACATATTGCTTTGTTTCATTCTTCCTCATTCCAAGTATCCCCTAATGGTTAGGCTCATTTGTAATGCAACCATGATAAACAGTCTCCCTGCATATCCTTCCCCGCACACACAGCATGCTCCGCTCCTTCTCCCCCGCGGCCCGTTATCTTACCGACAGCCTCAGGGTGCTGACTGCTCCGGACGCTGCACGTGCACTTGCAGCACAGCTGTACTCGCGCCGTTCAGTAGCTCACCCTCTGGCACGCTTACCAGAGACACAGGCACCGATCTTGATTCACCACTTTATCATAACATCATTTTGCCCACATGTGTTTGTTCTGAATATTGCATACACAATACCGATTGCCTCTGTATCTTCTAATCATCATCACATATCCTGGCAATTGTTTATGGTATAACCTAACCAGTATAAACCATAGACTCATTCATTATTCCTATTTTTTCTCCCAACAGTAATTTCTCCCTTCCCTTAATAAAAATGTCTTATCCGTTCTTCACCATTTATACTCCTATACAGGCCGGTCTTCCATCTAATAATAGTTATTGAGATAGACATTATGCAAACAAAGAATAAAAATCACATTAATAAATAACAAAATACTATATTTTAATTTCATTTTATTTTATGGATTTTTTCCATCTAAATCGTGTGTAAAACAGAACATAGAGGGCATTTATCTAGGTACAAAAATAACAAGCAAACAAAAATAAAATTAAAATAACAAAAATACATTAAATATAATTTTTTTTATCCTTTATTTATTCAATTTATGTTGCGCCAATATAATGGGTATAAAGGACCCTCTGTAATTTTGATTGTTGTTTTTATTGTCCCAATTCCATTATTCGTTTTCATCAGCATGACCAACCTTATTTGTTAATTTCTTTAAAGGGGTATTCCCATCTGAGACAATGGGGGCATTTTGCTAGGATATGCCCCATTGTCTAATAGGTGAGAACGGAGCAGGTAAGGTGGTGTCCAGAGGATCCCTGGTTTTCCCGGGTCCAGCCACCACCAAGCGATCTCCCCATAGTAGTGAATGGGAGCAATCTGCGGTCGCACGGCCACCGCTCCCATTTATTTCTATGGGGCCGACGGAAATAGCCAGTGCTCACCTATTTTCAGCGGCCCCATAGAAATGAATCGAGGGCAGCTGTGCATGTGCAGTGTGCCCTTTACAACTTTCGGGGCTTAGTTCTCGGTGTAAGTGCGGGTCCCAGGGGTGGAACACACACCTATCAGACTATGGTCTAAGATGGGAAAACCCCTTTAATGGCCATCAATATTAAAGTCCTGTCAACACAAAAAAAAAGAAAATAACATAACATATGGATTTTTGGGGGCAGAAACCCAAAGAACAGATTTTCAGTTTGTAAACCTATACCCATGTGCAGGTACCCTTACCATTACCATAACACAAGGTTTTGTTTCAATCGCCGTCGGGTGTGGGACAAGAAATAGGTCTCCTATGACACACCAGGTGGCATACATGTATATCTGCTCCGTATAGTCAGGGGTTGGATCCAAATTTTTAACAACAGGTTCCCTACTCAACGGCGGACACACCGCGTCACGACACATGTTTACACATAGATACACCATATATATGCAGCAGACATATACATAAATACACCATATATATACTACACACACATACAACCCAACTTTTAAAAAGCCTTTTATCGCCATTTCCAATCTCCATAGAATTAACTTTGTTGGATATGCAAAAAAGGAAACTAAGGGGGTCATTTACTATCAGATATACGCCAGGTTATTTCCACTGCAATCTGCGACTTTTCCCCGCTTGTGCCGGGTCTAAAAAATGGGGCGTGCCGTGGATGGGGACGGGCCAGGAGGCCCGTCTCATTTATCATTTACTATGCCTGTTTTAGGCTTAGAAAATGGTCTAAATTTAAGCCAGCAAGGAAGCGAAGTTAAATTAAAGACTATGTACACCTTCGGAGGCAATATTTTTAAATGATTTTGTGTTATTCATTTTTGGCTAAAAATAGATTTTTTTCAATTGGCCTTTATTAAAAATGTTGGGCTGTTCTGTCACAAAGGGTTAACTGTTTTTCTAGCTGTGTGACTGCTTTGTACCGGTCATCTCATAAACCTTATCTCTAAACTACTGAGAGGTCATAAACACTTATTTAATGTCAGAGAGCAGAGATAAGGAACCCATCAGATCCTGACGGAAAAGACAGAAAATCCAAAGGGTGCTACTAGAGCATGACAGCTCTGTACAGAAAAAAGAACACCATATTTTTAAAAAAGACCAATAAAAATTTTTTTTTTTACCTCAAAATAAGTACAATGCAATTATAATAATAATAATAAGAAGAAGAAATGACCCCCAAAGGTACACATAGCATTTAAGTAGAGGCTGGCGGCTCTTCATTAGTTTGGGAGATCCACCTCCAGCACAGGGGTTTTTAAAAACAGCGTCTAAAACGCTGGTCTTAATAAATGACCCCCTAGGTGCCCAGCTGGGCATTTCCAGTCATGCAAAGAGCTAAAACCCATCAGTTTCCCCACTGCTATGTCACTGATCCCCTTCCCCTCTGACTGTGACGTCACTGAGCCACTGCATCCAAACATTGTGCACAGAAGACATTAGCAAAGTGGTATATGGGCAGTCTGTGCCCGAGTGAGACTTGGATACGATAGATAGATAGATACAACTCAGGGTCACTTAGCTCTCTGGGAGCACCATCTTCTCAGTTTAGACTGTTGGTACACCTCAAGAAGCCACTCCAACACCGTAGATTTGGGTGCAAACTGACCACGACCAGCTTTATTATCTCTTGTTGCAGAAAGACAGTGTAATGTTGCAAGGTGTGTGCGTGAGTCAGTGGCCAGATGGGTGTAGTAGTTCTGGTACTCATGGTTCTGAGGCTTCCTGGCCTGGCATGCATTGATGGGAAGGACATGCCTTTTCTTCCCTTTAAGGTTGTCTTCGGTTCTGGGGTTCTCCTGCCTGATGATGGTTTAGGTGCCCTTGACGGTGGTAGTTTTAAAGTGCAAGCAGGGTCCCGGGACTCCCGTCTGTTGTTATGGCAGCACTTTGCAGTGGCGTAGTGATGCAGGAAGCAATCACTTTGCAACTTTCTGCAAAGTCTCTTTCATTCCAAGGTCTGGCATATAAATGGTCCCTTTTAACACTGCTTCCCAGCTGCTCACTGGTCTGCAGCTCACACTGGACTGAATTCTATTTCCTCTTAGAGATAAGGGGGTGGAGCCAGCTCAGCCTAACGACCGGGGACCTCCTACTGCTCCCTCTCCATAAACAATGCGTGTAACACAAGATATAATGCATGACATACAGTGAAACTCACACTAGCTGAGCTTTGCAGTGAGCTCCAGTACACTGCACTTTCCACAGTAATCAGTGTACATTTCCAACACAGAATAGAAAAACCTAGGCCATCTGGCCACTAACTATACAGAAGTTCTCCATAACTACCAGATCCTGTGTCTACTACCCCATGAGTCCAAAACACATTTCATACCATGCAGCTGGTGCTATAGCTCCCCCAGGTCTCAACACTGTCTGTCCCTTCTCCAGACTGGTGGACTGTTGGAAGAGCTCAGTCCATATACAGTCATGTGAAAAAATTAGGACACCCTTTGAAAGCATGTGGTTTTTTGTAACATTTTTAATAAAAGGTTATTTCATCTCCGTTTCAACAATACAGAGAGATTAAAGTAATCCAACTAAACAAAGAAAACTGAAGAAAAGTCTTTTCCAGATCTTCTGTAAATGTCATTCTACAAAAATGCCTATTCTAACTGAGGAAAAAGATAGGACACCCTCACATGTATTCCCTCTTAAATTGGCTCAGATCTCACACAGGTATATCACACCAGGTGCACATAATTAGTAGATCGTTACTCTGCATGTTGAATGAGGCTTGCCCTATTTAAACCTCAGACATTTAGTTTGGTGTGCTCCTGACTGTTGAAGTGAGAGTGAGCACCATGGTGAGAGCAAAAGAGCTGTCAGAGGACTTCAGAAAAAAGATTGTAGCAGCCTATGAGTCTGGGAAAGGATTTAAAAAGATCTCAAAAGATTTTGAAATCAGCCATTCCACTGTCCGGAAGATAGTCTACAAGTGGAGGGCTTTCAAAACAACTGCCAACATGCCCAGGACTGGTCGCCCCAGCAAGTTCACCCCAAGAGCAGACCGCAAGATGCTAAAAGAGGTCTCCAAAAACCCTAAAGTGTCATCTCGAGAACTACAGCAGGCTCTGGCTACTGTTGATGTAGAAGTACATGCCTCTACAATCAGAAAGAGACTGTACAAGTTTAACTTGCATGGGAGGTGTGCAAGGAGGAAACCTTTGCTTTCCAAGAGAAACATCGAGGCCAGACTGACATTTGCCAGAGATAAAGTTGACAAAGACCAGGACTTCTGGAATAATGTTCTTTGGACAGATGAGTCCAAAATTGAATTATTTGGACACAACAGCAGAGGACATGTTTGGTGTAAACCAAACACAGCATTCCAAGAAAAGAACCTCATACCAACTGTGAAGCATGGAGGTGGAAGTGTCATGGTTTGGGGCTGCTTTGCTGCAGCAGGACCTGGTCAGCTCACCATCATAGAATCCACGATGAATTCTACTGTGTATCAGAAGGTGCTTGAAGAACATGTGAGACCATCAGTTAGAAAATTAAAGCTGAAGCGGAACTGGACCATGCAACATGACAATGACCCAAAACATACTAGTAAATCAACCAAAGATTGGCTGAAAAAGAAGAAATGGAGAGTCCTGGAATGGCCAAGTCAAAGTCCAGATTTGAATCCCATTGAGATGCTGTGGGGTGACTTGAAAAGGGCTGTACGTGCAAGAAACCCCTCAAACATCTCACAGCTGAAAAAGTTCTGCATTGAGGAGTGGGGTAAAATTTCCTCAGACCGATGTCGAAGACTGGTAGATGGCTACAAGAACCGTCTCACTGCAGTTATTTCAGCCAAAGGAGGTAACACTCGCTATTAGGGGCAAGGGTGTCCTATCTTTTTCCTCAGTTAGAATAGGCATTTTTGTAGAATGACATTTACAGAAGATCTTGAAAAGACTTTTCTTCAGTTTTCTTTGTTTAGTCGGATTACTTTAATCTCTCTGTATTGTTGAAACGGAGATGAAATAACCTTTTATTAAAAATGTTACAAAAAACCACATGCTTTCAAAGGGTGTCCTAATTTTTTCACATGACTGTATACATGAGCTCTTCAGCTGGCTGCTAATTAAAGGAATCGTCTCAATTCAGCAAGTGGCATTTATCATGTAGAGAAAGCTAATACAAGGCACTTACTAATGTATTCTGATTATCGATTTTGCTTCCTTTGCTGGTTGGATTGATTTTTCCATCACAGTATATACTGCTCATTTCCATGGTTAAAACCACCCTGTAATCCAGCAGTGGTGGTCGTGCTTGTACGCTATAGGAAAAGTGCTGGCCTCTCTGGCGTCTGGGACCGTGGGAGCTCACATAGGCTGGTGCCTTTTCATATAGTGTGTAAGCACGACCACTACTGCTGGATTGCGGGGTGGCCATAACCCCTGGATATAAGCAGTGTATAATGTAATGGAAAAATGAATCCAGCCAGCAAAGGAGGCAATATGGAGAATCACAATACATTAGTGAGTGCCTTATATTAACTTCCTCCACATAATAAATGCTACTTGCTGAAGTGAGACAACTCCTTTAAGCCTCATTAACAGCCTAATTTTCTGAGGAACAGGGAAAAAACCTGACTTTCCCAGACTTTTTACACAATTCGTTTTGCGGTTCACAATTTGCTGATCTGCAAAACAATAACGGCAGTGTATGTTCCGCATTTTGCAGATAAGCACGTCCAGCGTTTTGTTCGGATTGGATATTATTTTCAGCAAAACGAACAAGAATAGGACACGTTCAATTTTTTTCTTTGCGGGGCTGTGAAACCGACATATGGATGCGGGCGGCACGCAGTGTGGTCTGCATCTTTTGTGGCCCCTTTGAAATGAATGGATCCGCACCCAGTCCGCAAAAAATGCAGATCTAATATCTACCGTATCTATCTAATATCTATCTATCTAATATTTATCTATGTGTTTATCTAGCTATATATCTAGTGATCTATATATTTCCTATATACTGTATCTATCTATCTGCAGCGACCTAGAAATGAGGAGCTTATGCAGCATATCCGCATAGATGATACAATATAATGTCATGTCAAGTTGACTTTATATTTCTGAGATGGAATACGATGCACACTTTACGAGTCAATCTGCCAATGTCTACAATACCGCCTAACTTCCATATGGTCACCGTGACTTCTTCAGCCATCTTCTGAAATAAGTCACATTGAATAGGTTTATCTTTTACATCAGGGGATGGACTAGAAAATCAGATCAACCATAATAGGCCAACAATATATCATACGGATTGCTTTTATCAGTGTTTCTCATCATTACTTTCACACTAGCAGCAAGGAACTCCGGCAGGCTGTTCCGGCGGGTGCACAGCCTGTCGGATCCGTGCTGCCGCTAGTGCACGTGTGCCCCCGGACTACTGCTCCAGCCCCATATACTACAATAGAGGGCCAGAGTTCCGGCGGCAGCACGGCAAACATGCCGAGAGGTGGCCGGAATAAAACTACGACATGTTGCTGATGCAAAACACTGACCGTGTGAAAGACGCCTTCTGCGCAATTTGCATCCGTTTTGGCCATTTATGTCTGAAATCAGTTTTTTTTTTAACAAAGAAAAAAGTACTGCATGCAAGACTTAATGGTCTCTTTTATATGATCAGTATTTGATCAGTGTTTTGCATCAGCATTTGATCAGTATTTGTAACCCAAAAACAGGAGTGGGTTCAAAACAGAGATAAAGTGTAATGGAAATATTTGCATCTCATCGGTGTCTTTAACCCCTTCCACTCCAGGCGAGTTTTCGCCCTTCTGCCCAGGCCATTTTTTGCAAATCTGACATGTGTCACTTTATAGCTGACCGCTACATAGAAGGGGTTAATCCGCCTGCATCGGCTTTCACAGCGATGCCGGCGGATACAGCAGGGGCCCGCCTATCAGGGACTGCCGTGCTCCTGCAATGATCGGGCATGCAACACTCTCATGCCCGCCTGATCACCATGACTTAATAGTACGTCAAAATGCGGCAAGTCACTTGCCGCCATCACGCACTATTACATCATATGTCGGGAAGGGGTTAACCCACTCCTACTTTTGGCTTACAAACACTGATCAAAATACTGACCGTGTGAACGGGGCCTTACAGATGTTCAAAATACACCAATTTGTGTTCTTCTGACGGATAAGAAGAAAGAAAAAATAAACTGTGTTGTCAACATGGACAAACAGGGACAATATTGGCCCGATAAGCAAGTAACAGCCAGTGGCTTGGCGTGCATTGCTGGCACCCAAGGCAAACCAAGTATGGTGCCTTCTAACCTGCAGACACGCTCCCTTTTTTGACCCACACCCCACATGCTGCGTATGGTGTGGGATCAGTGGATGATGCCTCTATATACACTTATTGCACTCCACTGACATACTATTGCATCAGGGGTCACAAAGGAATTCCATTCCCGATCCCCATTTAGGCTCCATGCACCTGTGAGAAATAGGTTTTATTTCTCTCTATATATAATGTGAATATTCTGTAGTACACATTTTTGTCCACAAGATGGCCGCAAACCAGATGTATGAGCCATGTGTGCATTCCTTTGTCTTAAGGTCACTGGGGGTATGTGGAGGGGGAGTTAGGTTGCTATTTTTTTATGTGCCAATGAAACTCAGAGTTGAAGTTGTTGAACCCACTCCTAACAAGTTAAGGAGCCACTAGTCTCATCTTAAGGAGCACCACTTTTGTGATGTCATGTCTGCTATTTAGGTGAATGTAACTTGAATAAAGCTCTCTTGTTCTGGCTCAGGGGGGTGAGAAGATGCTTTCATGAAACCATTGTGTGTCTGGTCTCATCATAAAAGTAGTATGGCGCGCACAAACTTATACTTCTAACTGATTTGGCACCACACAAAGAAGATGAGAATTGCATGAATTGCGATAACACACCCGACCAGCCCCACTGAGAGTAGTGGAAATAAAATTTCCAGTGGGGCTGGCTGGGGGCATGGAGCCTAATAATAAGGAGGATAGTTACTGTAGGGGCGCCTAAATGGAGTCTGCACAGAAGATCCACTGGAATTTTACTAGGACTGATTACCATGCAGATTCCACTTAAGCCCCCACAGTAATAATCCTCCTTATTTAAGCTACTTTCACACTTTCTGTTTGTGAGATCCGTTCAGGGCTCTCACAGGACGTCCAAAACGGATCAGTTTTGCCCTAATGCATTCTGAACGGAAAAGGATCCTCTCAGAATGCATCAGTTTGCCTCCGCTCTGTCTCCATTCGGCTTTGGACTGGAGGCGGACACCAAAACGTGCTGAAGGATGCAGATGAATGTATTATCTGAACGGATCCATCTGTGCAGATCCATGACGGATCCGCACCAAACGCGAGTGTGAAAGTAGCCTAAGCCATCACTATTTAGGCTACATGCTTAAATAGACCCCACTGTGGGGATCCTACCACTGGGACATCAACCAATCATGAGAAGCGACTGGTTGTGCCACAAACTTAGTGCTCATAGGAATAGTGTCCTACAGGGACCTCCGGAATAGTATCCACCACACAGAGCCTCCCAGACATAGTGCTAGTTAGCAGAGTCGTATAGTGCCCGCTGTACTTTATACTTAGGGTCCATTCACACGTCCGTTGTTTCTTTCCGGATCCGTTCCGTTTTTTGCGGAATGGATGCGGACCAGTTGCGCACCCATTCATTTTCAATGGGTCCTGAAAAGATTCAGACAGCACAATGTGTCCATTTCCGTTGTTCCGTTCCGCATGTCCGAAAAAATATAAAACTTGTCCTATTATTATCTGCAAAATTGGATCCTGGTACAATACAGTCAATATATTCCGCAAAAAACGGATGACATACGGGTGACATACGGAAACATTTTCAGGAACAACGGATCTGCAAAAAACGGACCGCAATTCGGGATATAGAAAAATACTCACGTGTGAATGGACCCTTAACCCCTTAAGGACGCAGGGCGTATCGGTACGCCCTATTTCCCGAGTCCTTAAGGACTCAGGGCGTACCGGTACGTCCTAACCTTAAATCGGGGTTCCGGCGCCGCGGGGGTTAATCGCAACGGGATGCCGGCTGAAATCATTCAGCCGGCATCCCGTAACAACGCGGGGGGGGGGTCATTTGACCCCCCCGTATCGGCGATCGCAGAAAACCGCAGGTCAATTCAGACCTGCGGTTTTCTGCGTTTCCGGTCCATTCGGGTGTCCTGTGACCCGATGAACCGGGAAAAAAACTGCGATCGGTGGCGTAATTATACACCACCAATCACAGTCCGAAGATTTGGAGAGGCGGTGCTGGCCCTGGTGCTGAACACTGCTGTCCAGGGTGCTGATTGGTGCAGGGGAGAGAGGCGTGAGATTCAAACTTCCTGCGCTCCTCTCTCCCCTCCTCTTCCTGTTCTGCACGAGCACCCGGCAGCATCGTCCAGCACCAGCTCCTGTGTCCCCCTAATCGCCATCCATCACTCTCCTGCACCCAACGCCACCCAGGTAGGTTAGGGTCAGTGAGGGAGAGGCACCGTTAGGCAGTGAAAGAAGGGAAAAGTTAGTTAATAAAAAAAAAAAGCACTTTTATTCAAAACTTTCTTTGATCCATCTATCAGACCCCAGCCCCCCCCCCTGCCACTTGCCCCCCCCCCCCCTACCAGCCCCTGCCACTTGCCCCCCCCTAGCATGTGGAGCCAGGGGCCCCACATGCTAGGGATCCTGTGGTCCACCCTAGTACGAGCCGCCCTGGGGTTCGTACTGGTTTCCCGGCCCACCAAATAAGTTCACCGGAGCCCCCTGCCGATGAACTTAGCTGGTGTCCCCCAGTGGACTTTGAGTCTGAGATTCCGGATTTTGCTGGCAATCCTGGAATCCAGATTCCCACAGTGGGGTTTACTGAAATTGACTATTTTAGTTTTTTTTTCAGTAACCCACTGGTGAATCTGATGGTAAAGCAGACGAATCTGTACGCCCAACAGTTCGTCGCTCAAAACCCAGGCTCATTTTTGGCTAGATCCGGTGGCTGGACGCCGGTCAGTGCAGCCGAGATGAGGACATTTTGGGGCCTCGTGCTGCATATGGGTCTAGTCCAAGAACCCAGTGTCAGGCAATACTGGAGTGGGGACGTCCTATACCAGACCCCACTGTACAGTATGGTCATGACACGTCCCCGGTTTGAGGCCATCCGGAAATGTCTGCATTATTCCGATAATGCAGCATGTCCACCCCGAGGTGATCCTGCCTATGACCGGCTGTATAAGATACGGCCTGTCATCGATCTCTTTGGGGCCACATTTCAGCAGGCCTACGTACCTGGAAGGGAGGTCGCGGTTGATGAGTCTCTCGTTGCGTTCAAGGGGAGACTCAGTTTCCGCCAATATATTCCCACAAAGCGGGCGAGGTATGGGGTGAAGCTATACAAAATTTGTGTGAGTACCTCAGGGTACACTTACAAATTTCGTGTGTACGAGGGGCGAGATTTCCGTATTCAACCCCCAGAATTTCCCCCCACTCTGGGTGTTAGCGGGAAACTCGTGTGGGACCTTATGTACCCACTGCTGGATAACGGTTACCACTTGTACGTGGATAACTTTTATACCAGCATTCCCTTGTTCAGGTCCCTTGCCACCAGATCCACGTTCGCTTGTGGGACCGTGCGGAAAAATCAACGCGGCCTCCCTGCCCACCCCCTCCAGGTACCTATCCCCAGGGGTGAGACCCGTGCCCTTACCAGTGGAAACCTGTTGTTGGTCAGGTATAAGGACAAGAGGGATGTCCTTATGCTGTCCACAATCCACGGTAACAGCACCACCCCAGTCTCTGTGCGAGGTACCACGGCAACGGTCCTCAAGCCCGATTGTATCGTCGACTACAATCGGTATATGGGAGGAGTTGATCTCTCTGATCAAGTCCTCAAGCCATATAACGCCATGCGCAAAACCCGGGCATGGTACAAAAAAGTTGCGGTCTACTTGGTACAGGTTGCCATGTACAACTCTTTTGGACGATCCCGAAGCGCTGGCAGCACAGGGACATTCCTCCAGTTCTATGAGGCAGTCCTCAAGGCCCTGATCTTTTCGGACCGGGAAAGAGCAGGCCGGAGTACCTCGGGAATTGGAGGCGACCGGATCGTCCCTGGCCAACACTTTCCAGGTGTGGTCCCCCATACTGGAAAGAAGGGACGAACCCAAAAAAAGTGCAGAGTGTGTCGCAGGAGGGGGATACGGAAGGACACCACCACAGTGCGACACGTGCCCCGATCATCCGGGCCTCTGCGTTATCGATTGCTTCAGGGAGTATCACACTTCCATGGAGTACTAAATTTTTATAATCCCCAACAGTCCACTAGAGAACATAAAAAACTATGGCTCTCAGCCTTTGGAGACACGAAAACTATTTTTTTTCCCAAAAAAATATTAGTTTTATTGCAGGCATCCTCAAACTGCGGCCCTCCAGATGTTGTAAAACTATAACTCCCAGCATGCCCAGAAAAACCTACAGCCATCAGCAGGGCATGGTGGGAATTGTAGTTTTACAACATCTGGAGGGCCGCAGTTTTAGGATGCCTGCTTAGTGTCTCCAAAGTCTGAGAGCCATACAAATTGGGCATCGTCGCGTGCGTAAAAGTCGTCGCTATAAAAATAACTTTTGACCAAACGCCTCGGATGAACGGTGTTAAAAATATAAAAAGAAAACTGTGTCAAAACAAAAAATTTTGGGCAAAATTTCTATTTGAATCCTTTTTGCCGGTAATAAAGCAAGGGTTAACAGCCAAACAAAACTCAATATTTATTGCCCCGATTCTGTAGTTTGCAGAAACACCCCATATGTGGTCGTAAATGGCTATATAGCCGCACGGCAGGGCATAGAACGAAGGGAACTCCATACGGTTTCTGGAAGGCAGATTTTGATGGACAGGTTTTTTTTTGACACCATGTCCCATTAGAAGCCCCCCCTGTTGTAGCCTAGACTAGAAACTCCCAAAAAGTGACCCCATCTAAGAAACTACACCCCTCAAGGTATTCAAAAGTTACTTTACAAACTATGTTAACCCTTTAGGTGTTCCACAAAACTAAATAGCGAATGTAGAAACAATTTTAGAATGTGACGTTCCTCTTCTTCTATGTCCTGCCGTTTAGCCAAATAGTAGTTTACGACCACATATGGGGTGTTTATGCAAACTACAGAATCAGGGCAACCCATTTTGAGTTTTGTTTGGCTGTTAACCCATTTTTTCCAGTAATAAAGTAAGGGTTAAATTGGAGAATTTTAAAAAAAATAGAAATTTCGAAATTGTTTCTCCATCTGCCATTAACTCTTGTGGAACACCTAAAGGGTTAACAAAGTTTGTAAACCCAGTTTTGAATACCTTGAGGGGTGTACTTTCTTAGATGGAGTCACTTTTTTGAAATTTCTATTCTAGGGGTGCAACAGGGGGCTTGAAATGGGACATGGTATAAACAAAACCAGTCCTGCAAAATCTGCCTTCTAAAACCCATATGGTGTTCCCCTCCTTCTATGTGCTCCCGTTTGGCCAAACAGTAGTTTACGACCACATATGGGGTGTTTCTGCAAACTACAGAATCAGGGCAACCCATTTTGAGTTTTGTTTGGCAGTTAACCCTTGTTTTACTCCTGGAAAAAATTGATTATATTGGAAAATTTTCTAAAAAATTGAAATTTCGAAATTGTTTCTCAATCTGCCATTAACTCTTGTGGAATACCTAAAGGGTTAATAAAGTTTAAAAAACCGTTTTAAATACCTTGAGGGGTATAGTTTCTAGAATGGGGTCATTTTTGGGAGGTTTCTATTATCTAATTATTCAATATTGGAGATATGGCACTCAATATCTGGAAAGTTTGCTCAGAAAATGTCCAGAATAGAATCAAGATGGATCTTTGAACTGGACACCCTTATACCACATGGATTAAATGCAGAATTAGAAATTTTGGGCTTTTTATAGAATATAAAGACTTGGGGTGGTTGCCTTCCACCGACACATGGTCGGATGGTATAATAATTACGTACGTCCGGCCGTGTCTTGGTGGATGGCACCCACCTCTATCTAGCCACAATCTCGTATTCATCTAATCTGACAACAGTCCTTCATGTTTGATTGAGTTATTTCAACTTACCTACTTTTAGATGTAAAAAAATGTGTGAAGGTGCATTTATTTATTATATTTTTTACTATTTAGAAGAAATCGTTTTTATTGGCATTTTCTGTAAATTGGCAAGATGAGCCATAATTCGCAATATTTCAAAGTATAACAATACGTGCCTACTCAGTAGACTTGCTCATAAGACAATAGTATACAAGTATAAATTGCATATCTGGTGAGGTCTGTAACAAATAGACCATAACATTGAGGGGTAAGGGGGGGAGGAAAAAAAAGGAAGGGAAGAAGGGGTTTGGGATGATCCCTAACGCAGTCTACCCAAGTTCGAGAGACCTGTGTCCACTAGGCGTACCCTACTGTCTTCACTCTCAGTGCAGGAACGTATTGGTTATTCAGGGGGAATAGTTGGAGTTATGGAACCATGGATCCCAAGTGAGTATCCTGGATTTAAGGGAGATAACAGTGGGAGGCAGTAAACTCTCATATCTACATGACTTGTTAATCTCCTGTATAACCTCTGCTATAGTCGGTGATGGATTGCTTCCAATAACGTGTAACAATCAGTTTAGCGCTAAGTAGGACGTGACCTACCAAGTTCCTACAATCTGAGGGGATGGTGTGTATACCCAAGAACAAGAGAGCCAACTCAGGGCAAGGATCCACAGCCCGAGCTAGTATCCCAGAGATCAGGTCAAAAACACTGTGCCAGTAAGGGGTAATTACGGGGCATGCCCATAGGATATGGAGTAAAGAACCTCTAGCACCGCATCCTCTCCAGCAATTGGGGGAGGATGCAGGATAGATTGTATTTAGTCTCTGTGGGGTGAAATACCAGTGTAGGAGGGTCTTCAACCCCGCTTCGTAGTGGGTAACGCATTTGAAATTAGAAACCAGAAATCTGATAGCTTGTGCCCAATCTTCTTCTGGAAATGACTTCCCCAATTCTGTTTCCCATTTTTGGATAGGTAAGGTTTTGGCAAAAGTGGCTTTGTCCCCTAGAACATCGTATACATATCGCGTGGTATGTTTTTTAAAAAGGAGCGGGAACTGGAATAATCTCAATATGTCGGAATTTATTGAGGGTGGATTCTGCGTAATCTGCGCAATAAAGTGTCTAATCCTAAGGAAATTATAGAATTCAGTATGCGGCAATGCGAATAAACGGTGAATAGAATCAAAGGGGAGAAGACAGCCATCTGACAAAATTTGAGATATAGAAGTAATCCCTTTTTCCCGCCAATTTGTCAAATTGATGTCAGGAATGGTTAATTCCAGTGTTCTCATAGTGGCGTGTGCTAAGAGTATTTTTTACTATTTAAATATTTTTATATTCATTTATATATTTTAATTCATGTTATTGTGAATAATGAGAGTAAGGAAGCATATAACATTAAATCCCTTATCCAAAAGATTAAGGGTGAAATTTCAGCAGCTTTTCTGAAAAAAACGCATCGGCCCCAAAAAAACGCATGGAAATCGCACCATTACCGCATATGTATTTTTTTCAAAAATAGTAAGATTTCGATGTATTATACCTATGGAAGAAATATAGGAGTCATATTTCTGATTGATTCCATTTTATTACTAATTACATTTAATTTTATTATTGAGTATACTACATTGTAACAATCCAGGCCAGACTTTGACACTATGGTACCTGGATTGTGATCCAGGACTGATTTTTGGGACATCTGGAACCAATTAGGAAAGAAGGTATACAAAAGGTGGTTTAGGGGGAACCAGGTCACCACTGAGGAAGAAGTCAGCACCCCATGAGACTTCGAAACGCGTCTGGGTGGAATCTGGACCCCACATTACCACCATTTTTGGTGTACGCAAGGAGATCTACAGTTACACCTCCTCATCAATAACCTCCTAAGTGATCAACTCGTCCTACATCAAGTTCGAAAACTCCTTAGAGTGATACACTCTGATTTTCAACAGAATCGTAAGTAAGGAGAAATTGAATATTTGGGACATTGAGGAAACGGCAATTGAATAAGCCATATTGAGAAGTGGAGGTAAGGGAATAAAATTGCTCATAAATAGGTGGGACGCCACCTAGAGCTAACAACTCCCGAACTTTAATCCGATAAATCTAACTGTGATATACGAATACTGTGACTTTCCTAAATATTTGGAATAATCCAAATTTTCAAAAAAAGCAGTCTACAATTAAATCGAAAAAATCCTGCGAATGCACCATAATAATGAAAATCGACGATTATATTATATCGAATTAATGGTGACTTTCGATTAATCCTCATCGAAAACTATCGAGTAACAACATATTCAGTGTTATAGTGTTGGGAATTTAATTCTCTGGATTCATTTAATTAGAATATGGACAAGTACCCATTCGCTGTCTGATGTGTGTATATATACACTATAAGTGATTTTTATTATATTGTCAAGTGTGACGTTTTATCTTTATGTTATTTAATTTATGTACAATTTACGTATCTTGTATGACATTTTAACCATCTTAATAAGATTAATTGCATCAATAAAGTGATTTGTTTTGAGCAAACTTTCCAGATATTGAGTGCCATATCTCCAATATTGAATAATTTTTAACTTTCTGGTGTTTGGAGTTCACACCTAGATATTGAGCACCTCTCTATCCTACGGAGTAGTAGAGCCACTCCATATTGCAAAAAATTTCGATTATCTAAGCCTCACAATATGACTTCAAACCTGAACTGGTCCATAAAAAGTGGGATTTTGAAGATTTCTGAAAAATTTCAAAATTTGCTTCTAAACTTCTAAGCCTTGTAACATCCCCAAAAAATAAAATATCATTCCCAAAATGCTACAAACATGAAGTAGTCATATGGGGAATGTAAAATCATCACAATTTTTGGGGGTATTACTATGTATTACAGAAGTATAGAAACTGAAACTTTGAAATTTGCTAATTTTTCAAAAAATGTTGTAAAAATTGTATTTTTTTATGCAAAAAAATTTACTTTTTTGACCCAATTTTAGCAGTGTCATGAAGTACAATATGTGACGAAAAAACAATCTCAGAACGGCCTGGGTAAGTCAAAGCGTTTTAAAGTTATGAGCACTTAGGCCCCATGCACACTGCCGTGTTTCACAGCCGTGTGCGGGCCGTGGAACCGCGGCCTGGATCCCTCCTAAGAGCAGGAGCGCACGGCGTCACTGGTTGCTATGACGCCGTGCGCTCCCTGCTGCCGGCACAGTACAGTAATACACTGGTATAGATCATACCAGTGTATTACTGTACTGTGCCGGCAGCAGGGAGCGCACGGCGTCATAGCAACCAGTGACGCCGTGCGCTCCTGCTCTCAGGAGGGATCCAGGCCGCGGTTCCATGGCCCGCACACGGCTGTGAAACACGGCAGTGTGCATGGGGCCTTAAAGTGACACTGGTCAGATTTGCAAAAAATGGCCAAGTCCTTAAGGTGAAATAGGGCTGAGTCCTTAAGGGGTTAAGAACAGTTACAGCCATTCAGTGCTTACCAGGAATATTGGCAGCCAGGGCCGGCCTTTGGGGTGTGCGGGCTGTGCGGCCGCACAGGGCGCCAAAGCAACAGGGGCGCTGGGCGGCCGACAGCTCGCAATGTAATATGCGGCAGGCGAGGCTGCACTTGTGTTCTCCCTCGGGGCGCCCCCTCCATCTCGCCCTCCCCTGTCTGACCTGATTCGTTCCTCCTCCCCTGTGTCTGACCTGCCTGCTGCCCCCGCAGCTGCCAATTAGAAGAGAGATGGGAGGAGGAGGGGAGGGGCTGAGGCCACTGCGCCACCAATGAATATAACTGACCTGTAATACAAATACAGGAGGCGGGTGCCGGAATCAAATAGCCGGCACCCGACCTCTATGACAGGGAGCTGCGATCAGCTGCAGTTGAGTTAACCCTTCAGGTGCGGTACCTGAGGGGTTAACTGCCGCTGATCGCAGCTCCCTGTCACAGAGGTCGGGTGCCGGCTATTTGATTCCGGCACCCGCCTCCTGTATTTGTATAAGAAACGTTGGTGGCACAGTGCGCCCCCCCCCCCTCAACACCCCAGTATAAGAAACATTGGTGGCAGTGTGCCCCCTCCCAACACCCCAGTATAAGAAACATTGGTGGCACAGTGGGAAGTGCCAATGAGGGTTAAAAAATAATAAAAAAAATTAACTCACCTCCTCCAGTTGATTGTGTAGCTGCCGGTCTCCTGTTTCTTCAGGACCTGTGGTGACGTCACTGAGCTCATCACATGGCCCATTACCATGGTGATGGATCATGTGATGCATCATGTGATGAGCACAGTGATGTCACCACAGGTCCTTTGACAGGTTCTGAAGAAAGAACAGGAGACGATCAATTGGAGGAGGTGAGTTAATTTTTATTTATTTTTTTAACCCTCATCGGCACTGCCCACTGCGCCACCAATGTTTATTATATGGGGGGGGGGGTGCACTGCGCCACCAATGTTTATTATACTGGGGTGTTGGGGGGCACACTGAACCACCAATGTTTATTATATTGGGGGCGCACTGCGCTCATGTTTGTTATATTGGGGGGGCGCACTGCGCTCATGTTTGTTATATTGGGGGGCGCACTGCGCTCATGTTTGTTATATTGGGGGGGCGCACTGCGCCAATGTTTATTATATTGGGGGGCGCACTGCGCCACCAATGTTTATTATACTGGGGTGTTGGGGGGGCACACTGCGCCACCAATGTTTATCATACTGGGGTGTTGGGAGGGGCGCACTGCGCCACCAATGTTTATTATATTGGGGGGGGCGCACTGCGCACAACGACGGGTTAGGGAAATTTCACAGCAGAGTGCGCATGCGCTGGGAGCCTCGCCGGCGATTAGGGTAGGGAAAAATTATGGGCCAGTGCACAGGTGCGGTGATCGGATGGATGTTCTCAGCTGGACACCGGCCGACACTGCGCATGCGCTGGGAGCCTCACCAGCGGTTAGGGTAGGGAAAAAGCACTGGCCCGTACGTAATTTTTCCCTTCCCTAACCGCTGGTGAGGCTCCCGGTGCATGCGCAGTGTCGGCCGGTGTCCAGCTGAGAACATCCATCCGATCAATGCGCCTGCGCACTGGCCCATAGTTTTTCCCTACCCTAATCACCGGCGAGGCTCCTGGCGCATGCGCACTCTGCTGTAAAATTTCCCTAACCTGTCGTTGTGCGCCTGCGTGGCGCTGCACACCTCCTCACGTCATGTCCGGTGTGACCGGAAGTGACGAGGGTAGGGAGATCTCACGAAGTAGGGAAGTATAACATTACACCGGCCTTTGGGGTGTGCGGGCTGGTAACTACTTGGTTGGATAGTCAGCCAGCCTATGCCATGATGCCAGCAACAAGCAGTGTTTTTTTTTTTGGGGGGGGGGGGGGGCGCCACAAGGTTAGCTCGCACAGGGCGCCTGAACACCTAAGGCCGGCCCTGTTGGCAGCCATCCAGTGCCCCAAAGTCTAGTGCCTACTAAACAGTGCTCCTGGGAATGATGCTAGCCACACAGTAACCAGCTACTTGTCTGCTCCACCTCCATCCTACAGCCCGCTAGGTGCACCCCTTAAACAAAAACAAACAAAAAACGTATTGCAAATGCAGTGCTGGACAATCTTGGCCTGCTGTTCTTGCTTTTGCTCTGATCAGGCTGGTTCAGGCCTTGAGATGGAGGCAGCAGCACAGCAGAGCCAACAGAACGCCACCTGATGGTTCGGGCGTGCGTGCCCTGATGAATGTACGCACACCTGGCACTCTCATTGGCGGAAGCCTGCTGTAGCAGCTGCAGCCCTGAAGCAGCTTCCACACTAAGCATTGCCTGTGACAGAGTGAATACTACTCACTCTCACAGGCAGCGGACTGTGTGCATCCTACCAGCGCAATTCAGTGAATCATTCACTTAATGGCAATGGCGGGATGCACTTTGTGCGCTGCCTGTGAGAATGAATAGCATTGTATTTAACAGCTGGGTGCCCCATTGCAGTACAGCGCTAGAGGCAACCGCCCCCTTGGCCTCCCACGTTACGCCACTGGTAACAGGGACAATAGTGGCCACATAAGAGAGGAGGATGGAGGCCAACAGCAGTGGCAGTAAGAGGGACAATAGTGGCCCCATGACAGAGTGGGGAGGGGGACAGCATCAGTGGCATACAGCACAAGATGGTGACAAATCACAATAGTAGCAGAACCCAAAAACAGCAGTGCGATAGCAAGGCCCAGTGGCATGTATATCTTTTAAAAAATGTAACGTGTACATATCAGTTGGACAAGAAGCCCTATTGTAGGAATGGCACACTACATTAGTGGCAGAATGATTTATTCTGTTACATCAGGTACCGGCGTCTAGAAATCGTGGTTGATTCATGCCTAATTTATCTTTATGAAGGTTAGTCCCTCAACATTTTGGGAGGAAAGGCGAGTTCTCTTAGAGGTAACTATGGCCCCCCCGTCGCACTGAACACCCGCTCTGATGCCACACTATTGGCCGGGCAGGAAAGCATGCCCATGGCAAACTAGGCCAGTTGCGGTCACACTTCAAGTTTGCATGCCCAGTAGTCCAGGGGATCATGAGTGACAGGGTGCAGTCCAAGTATACCATCACCTGCTGGTTGAGATTCCGCTGCATGTCTTGCTGCTGCTGGTGGTTTCTTCGGTAGGCTCCTGAAGAAAACTGCTCATCAGAGACCCCCGACTGATGGAGCTGGTGCTGTTTCTGCCCTCCCCACCACCATCACCAGTGATGGCAGTGGAGCGTGAGTGCAGAGGGTCCCCCGGTCAGACCTTCGTGAGGACGGGCAATAGCACTTGTAGGCAGCAACCTAACTACACATGTCTCTATAGTAGTCAATTTTTGCATCCCTCTTAAAAGGTCTAAAAAATGCCCCCATTTTTGACCAGTAGTGAAGGTCTAACTATGTGGATAGCATACATCTGGCTATTTGCACAAGGGACTTGGAGGGCCTCCCTGCCGCCATCTCCACTGCATACTGCCACGGTCTGTCGGGGTTATTTGCATTGTCTTCATTGTCACCCTCCAGCTTTTCATGCTTCTCCTGCTCCTCTCCAGTGGTGTATCTATCACGAGGCAAACAAGGCATTTGCCTAGGGCGGCACTTGCCAATGGGGCGGCAAAATGCCTTGTTTGCCCCTTGTCCCATCCGTCTTATATGCCGCTATACTCAGAAGATCCGATGGTATATTCTAATCCTCAGACGTTCCCATGGTGACGGGGACGCTTGCCTGGGGGTTAGAATATACAGGGCGATGCCGCTCACAGGAGTACATTTATAAACTAATCAGTAACTTTTTAACTTTAATCATTGCTGATCTCTTTACTGGATACCTTACTCTGTCTTAGCTCCGGTAACAGCAGGCAGTGCGGGCGGTGCTCACTCACTGACGTCACGCGCCTGCTCCTCCCACTAGGCGGCGCAGGCGCGTGATGTCAGTGAGTGAGCGCCACCCTCACTGCCTGCTGTTACCGGAGTAAGGGATCCAGTAAAGAGATCAGCAATCATTAAAGTTAAAAAGTTACTGATTAGTTTATAAATGTACTCCTGTGAGCGTCGGGGAGGGGGATCTGTGGATGTCACTGTTTAGGGGAGGGGGATCTGTGGATGGCACTGTTTAGGGGAGGGGGATCTGTGGATGGCACTGTTTAGGGGAGGGGGATCTGTGGATGGCACATAGGAAGGGGTGGGGTTTAGAGAGAAAGGGGTTTGGGCTTGACAGGAAGGGGTGGGTCAAATTTATATTAGGGTGGTGCCTGAGTTTAGTCTCGCCTAGGGCAGCACAAAACAAAGATACACCACTGCTCCTCTCCTGTCGCTTGGGCAGAAAAACCACCTAGTTGTGTATAAAATTCATGAGTGTTTATGTCCTCCTCCTCCTCTGCTAGTTCACCCTCCTCAGGCCACAGGTGGACATGAAAAGGAGGTGACACATCTTCTGTCCCTTCACCAATCAGATTTGTCAGCATACTCCCTAGGATGTGAAGGAGTGGAATGACATCATTCATCCCGTAGTTCTGCCGACTGACAAAAAAGTGGCCTCCTCAAAGGGCCTGAGAAAACGGCACATGTCACGCATGAGCTGCAACTGGCTAACATGGAAGTTACACCGGGGAGTAGACCTGTCCGTCTGCAGCATTAAGAAATCATTGACCACCTTCCTCTGATTGTACAGGCTGTCTAACATATGCAACGTGTTGGGAAAGAGCATTTTGCTTTTTCAGCTAAAGGAAGGTGTGTTTCGCACTGTAAGAGTGGCTGAAGTGCATGCACAGTTTCCTGGACATTTTTAACAGCTCCTGCAGTTCAGTGGAAGACTTGAGGAACCAGGTGACAATGAGATTGAAGATGTGCTCCATGCAGGGTGCATGGGTCCGCCCTCTCTAATGCAGCACAGAGAAAATGTTCTTCCCATTATCAGTAACCATGGTTCCTATCCTATATAGGTGAGGAGACATCCAGTGTTCGATTTCATTATTGATGACACCGAGCAGTTCCTCCCCGGTGTGGCTCCGTTCACCAAGGCTGACCAGGTGCAGAACCATTTGACAACGGCTAGCTTTGCATAGGTAATATGCTGGAGGACCACTGTGAACCGTACCTAGAGGGGAGGGTGAGGAGAAGGTGGAGGATGAGGAAGACGTTGGCGCAGAAATCCCATGATTACAATGTGGAGTTGGCATTGCCATCAGGTGGACAAGTTGCTGGTGTGCCTGGTCTGGAACCACATTTACCCAGTGGGCTGTGAATGACATATATAGTCTTTGACCATAGCCATAACACCACACATCAGCGCTGGCTTAAACTCTACCAGACATCGAGAGGCCGAAGGACTGGCCCACCTTATGCGCAATGAATAGGTGCAGGGCTGGTACAGCTTTTAAAAAAAAAGTAATGTCAGCTTTGGACTCTCCACTTCGGGTGGACACAAGCCATCAGTTCTCTGAAATGTCAACAACATGGGAAGAATGGGACTGTAGTACCAGCAAATTGGCCAGGTGCATGTTCAGCTTCTGCGCCGTTGGATGAGTGCATGCATACTGTTGTCTTTTTGCAATGGCCTCAGTGATTGATTCTGTCTTGTGCCTTGCTGGATATAGCCCCTTGCTGCTGACCCAGTTTTTTTTTGCCATCTGTCCTTCTGTGTGGTGTCGCCTGGTAAAGCATTGTTGTTGATGTAGTATCCTGTCAATTGCATGTTTTGCCTGGCAGTGTATCTGCTTCTGATCCTGTCTATTGCATGTTTTGCCTGGCAGTGTAACTGCTTCTGATCCTGTCTGTTCCATGTATAGCCTGGCAGTGTCTAACTGGTTATGATCCTTTCTGTTCCATGTCTAGCCTGGCAGTGCCTAACTGCTTCTGATTCAGTCTGTTCCATGTCTTGCCTGCAGTGCCTTACTGCTTATGTTCCTGTCCTGTGAATGTCCTGCCTTCATGAGAGGGCTCCTGGGTTCTTGGCTGCTACCTGCAGAGAACCACGCTGGTGCAAGCACCAGTGGAACAGACAACAAAAGGACTGGAACCCAACATAAACTCAGGACAAGGATCAGACATGACAAATGGAAACCAGCACACAAGCAGATGCCTGGACCCCATGACAAAGAGAAGCACGGTGGTCACAGCCAGAGCTGCACACAGACTAAATGTCTTCCCTCCAGAGAACCCAGGAGCCCTCTCATGAAGGCAGGACATACAAAGGACAGGAACAGAAGCAGTAAGGCACTGCAGGCAAGACATGGAACAGACAGGATCAGAAGCAGTTACACTGCCAAGCAAAACATAGAACATACAGGATACTACATCAACAACACTGCTATACCAGGCGACACCACACAGAAGGGAAGATGGCAAAACCCCCCTGGGTCAGCGGCAAGGGGCTACTCCCAGCAAGGCACAAGACAGAACTGACCCCATGCCCCACAGCTCACAGATAGAAATAGCTGCATAGAGGGCACCTGATAAGTCACACCCAGGAACAGACCAGGAAATTTTAACCCCACCAGAACCAGCAGTAACAAAAAGCATAAACATACAATCACAAGTGTCAGTTCACACCAGTCACAGAATGCTGCAGCCAGCATGCTCCAAATGACAACCAGCATACACAGGATAACTGAAGCCAGTACGAGGTTACAGGCAGCCAGCTGTCACAACCAGACAGCTGAGAAGCTCTGACAGAGGCCTTTCAGAACCTCCTCCTTGAGTTTCTGTGTTGTGGTATTCAGTTCCTCCTCTCGTTAGCCTCTCTCAGCTGTCATGTGTTGGACTAATTGCTTCCCTTTAAATTCCTCCCCAAAATGCTTTTCTGGGCGGCTTATACTACTTCCTGGAGTGTGTGTGCATGCTGACTTTGTTCTCCTGTTTGCTACAAAGCTAAGTGTTGTACCTTTATCTGTTATTTTCTGTTTGCTGGATCCCAGGTGACCCTGACTCCCTCCGTATCTTGTGTAGGGAGCCGGTGGTCGTGTCCCCTCACTATTGTAGGGTGCTCAGGGCTTTATAGTCAAGGTTCCTGGATATGCAAACCTCCACCATTAGGATCTTTGCATAGGCTGAGCAGCCAGGGAAAGTGCCAGGTCTTCTGCAGGGGTCTCCCTTGGTTCCTTAGCTTTTGGATCCAGCGAGTCATTTATACATGTTGCTTTGCCTTGTTTCCTGTACACCGTCCGTGACATTATAAGCCGCCATAACCGTCTCAAGCATGGATCCGGTTTCACTTTTGGCTGAACGTTTCCAGGGTCTTTCATTGGAGGTAGCTGATCTCCGTAAGACTTTTTCTCAGCTTCAAGTGACCGGTTCAGCTTACGTTCATGGAGTTTGTTCTGAGCCTAAGATCTCGCTCCCGGATACGTTCTCCGGGGGTAGTGAGAATTTTGTGCGTTTTAGAGAGGCTTGCAAACTCCATTTTCGCCTTCTTCCCCACTCCTCTGGTGATGAGGAACGGAGGGTGGGGATCATTATATCGCTGCTCAGGGGTAACGCTCAGTCCTGGGCCTTTTCGCTGCCGGAGGGGGCACGGCGTCTCTGTTCAGTGGATGAATTCTTTTTAGCCCTGGGTCAGATATATGATGATCCGGATCGTATTGCTCTGGCTGAGTCTAAACTACGTCTATTATGCCAGGGTAAACAATCCGCAGAAATATACTGTTCAGAATTTCGGAGATGGGCAGTTGATACTGGTTGGAATGATGCTGCGCTCCGAAGTCAATTTTGCCATGGTCTTTCAGAAGGATTGAAAGATGCATTTGCCTTTCTAAGAGGCCTATTTCTTTGGACTCTGCTATGTCTCAGGCCGTTCGTATTGACAGGCGTCTTAGAGAGAGAGGAGAGATGTCCCCTTCCTGTCATACTCAGTCCCAGGACAGTGCAGGGGTCCCATTCTGTGCGCAGGGGTCTCAGTCGCCGTCAGCCCCTTCTGAGCAGGAGCCCATGCAGCTGGGGTTGATTGCTTCTTACAATAGAAGATTCAGCCCGCATGGGAGGGTTTGTTTTTGTTGTGGAGGTATAAATCATTTGGCAAATATTTGTCCCTCTAGGAGATTCAGGCAGTTTTCTGGGAGTAATAAAGAAACAAACAGGAAAAAATCTTTTAAAAAGATTCCGTCTGTTACTATTGGCAGGGTTGAGGCGGAAATTGAAGGTTTTCCATTTGCTTGTAGTTCCCGTTTTGTCCTGCCGGCTAGGGTGGCGCTAGAGAGCAAGAACATTTTTTGTGAGATTTTTGTGGATAGTGGAGCAGCGGTCAATCTCATTGATAATCAATTTGCGATAACTCATGGTTTCCAGGTGCGCACTTTGGGAAAGGATATTCCTGTTTTTGCTATCGATTCCGCTCCACTTTCTCAAAAATCATTAAAGGGCATAGTTCACAATATCCGTTTAATTGTGAGTGATGCTCATGTTGAGGATGTGTCATGTTTCGTTCTTAGCGGTTTACCTACCCCTCTGGTGTTGGGGCTGCCCTGGCTCACTAAGCATAACCCCACCATTGATTGGCAAGCGAGGCAAATTAATGGTTGGAGTGACTTTTGCAGAGAGAATTGCCTCATGACATCTGTTTCTGAGGTTGCTACTAAGACTGTACCATCTTTTCTCTCTGAATTTTCGGATGTCTTCTCTGAGAGTGGAGTTCAGGATTTGCCCCCGCACAGGGAGTACGATTGCCCTATTAATCTCATCCCAGACGCCAAGCTGCCTAAATCTCGTTTATACAATCTTTCCCAACCTGAGAGGATCGCTATGCGTGCTTATATCTCTGAGAGTCTGAGAAAAGGACACATACAACCCTCGAAGTCACCTGTTGCCGCTGGTTTTTTCTTTGTTAAGAAAAAAGATGGTTCTTTAAGACCTTGTCTGGATTTCAGGGAGCTGAACAGTATCACAATTCGTGACCCTTATCCGCTTCCTCTGATCCCGGACCTGTTTAACCAGTTTGTTGGGGCTAAAGTCTTTTCCAAATTAGATCTAAGAGGGGCATACAACCTGGTCAGGGTCAGAGAAGGGGACGAATGGAAGATGGCCTTCAATACCCCTGAGGGCCATTTTGAAAATTTGGTTATGCCTTTTGGTTTGATGAATGCCCCAGCCGTTTTTCAGCATTTCGTGAACAGCATTTTTTATCATTTGATGGGAAAATTTGTATTGGTGTATTTGGATGACATTTAGATTTTTTCTCCCGATTTCAAAACTCATAAGGAACATTTACGTCAGGTCTTGCTCATCCTGCGGGAGAATAAATTATATGCGAAACTGGAAAAATGTGTGTTTGCGGTTCCAGAAATTCAATTTCTGGGGTTTCTTCTCTCCGCTTCTGGTTTTCGCATGGACCCCGAGAAGGTCCGCGCTGTGCTTGAGTGGGAGCTTCCTGAGAATCAGAAGGCGCTGATGCGTTTTTTGGGCTTTGCCAATTATTACAGGAAGTTCATTTTGAATTATTCTTCTATTGTTAAACCACTCACTGATATGACCAGAAAGGGGGTAGATTTTTCTTCTTGGTCAGTAGAGGCGCGTAAGGCTTTTTCTGATATCAAGGAGAGTTTTGCTTCCGCTCCCATCTTAGGTGCAACCTGATGTTTCTTTACCCTTCATAGTTGAGGTTGATGCTTCTGAGGTGGGTGTGGGGGCGGTCTTGTCTCAGGGTTCCTCTCCTGCCAATTGGCGACCGTGTGCCTTTTTCTCAAGAAAACTCTCCTCCGCAGAGAGAAATTACGATGTGGGAGATAGGGAATTGTTGGCCATCAAGTTGGCTTTTGAGGAATGGCGCCATTGGCTAGAGGGAGCCAGACACCCTATTACCGTATTTACTGACCATAAAAATCTGGCCTACTTGGAGTCAGCCAAGCGTCTGAACCCGAGACAGGCCAGATGGTCTTTGTTCTTTTCTAGGTTTAATTTTGTTGTCACGTTCCGCCCTGGAGTTAAGAATGTGAAGGCAGATGCCCTGTCACGTAGTTTTCCGGGAGGCGGGAATTTTGAAGACCCGGGTCCCATTTTGGCTGAAGGTGTGGTGGTCTCTGCTCTTTTTCCTGAATTGGAGGCAGAGGTGCAGGCAGCCCAGTCAGAGGCTCCTGATCTTTGTCCTCCTGGGAGGTTGTTTGTGCCTCTCGCTTAAGACACAAGATTTTTAAAGAACACCACGATACTGGTCCTTGCTGGGCACCCGGGGGTAAGAGCCACACTGGATCTCATCGCTCGGAGATTCTGGTGGCCTGCGCTTCGTAAGTCGGTTGAGGGTTTTGTGGCAGCCTGCGAGACTTGCGCTCGTGCCAAAGTCCCTCATTCACGGCCATCAGGTCCTCTTCCTTCCCTTACCCATTCCTTCCCGTCCTTGGACACATCTGTCCATGGACTTCATAACGGACCTGCCTCGTTCCTCGGGGAAGACCGTGATTCTGGTGGTGGTGGACCGTTTTAGCAAAATGGTGCATTTCATCCCTTTTCCTGGTTTGCCCAATGCTAAGACGCTGGCGCAGGCATTTATTGATCACATTGTCAAGTTGCATGGTATTCCTTCAGACATAGTCTCTGATAGGGGCACGCAGTTTGTTTCCAGATTCTGGAAGGCTTTCTGTTCTCGCTTGGGGGTTCGGTTGTCATTCTCTTCTGCTTTCCACCCGCAGTCGAATGGCCAGACAGAGCGCGTCAATCAGAATCTGGAGACATATCTGCGCTGTTTTGTGGCGGAGAATCAAGAGGATTGGTGTTCTTTTTTGTCCCTTGCTGAGTTTGCTTTAAATAACCGTCGTCAGGAGTCCTCTGATAAGTCACCATTTTTTGGTGCATATAGGTTTCATCCGCAGTTTGGGACTTTCTCGGGAGAGGGGTCTTCTGGTTTACCTGATGAGGACAGATTCTCCTCCTCTTTGTCATCTATTTGGCAAAAGATTCAGGATAATCTAAAGAGCATGAGTGAGAGATATAAGCGTGTGGCAGATAAGAGACGTGTGCTTGGTCCGGACCTGAATGTTGGTGATCTGGTGTGGTTGTCTACCAAGAATATCAAATTGAAGGTTCCCTCCTGGAAGTTGGGTCCTAGGTTTATTGGGCCTTACCAAATCCTGTCTGTCATCAATCCTGTTGCATACCGTCTTGATCTTCCTCAGACTTGGAAGATCCATAATGTTTTTCATAAGTCCTTATTGAAACCTTATGTTCAACCCATTGTACCCTCGCCTTTGCCTCCTCCTCCGATTATGGTTGATGGGAATCTTGAATTTCAGGTCTCTAGGATTGTGGATTCTCGTCTTGTCCGCGGTTCTCTTCAGTACCTTGTTCATTGGGAGGGGTATGGTCCTGAGCAGAGGATGTGGGTCCCAGTGACGGACATTAAGGCCTCTCGTCTCATCAGGGCTTTCCATAGGTCTTATCCTGAGAAGGTGGGTTCTGAGTGTCCGGAGTCCACTCGTAGAGGGAGGGGTACTGTCACAACCAGACAGCTGAGAAGCTCTGACAGAGGCCTTTCAGAACCTCCTCCTTGAGTTTCTGTGTTGTGGTATTCAGTTCCTCCTCTCGTTAGCCTCTCTCAGCTGTCATGTGTTGGACTAATTGCTTCCCTTTAAATTCCTCCCCAAAATGCTTTTCTGGGCGGCTTATACTACTTCCTGGAGTGTGTGTGCATGCTGACTTTGTTCTCCTGTTTGCTACAAAGCTAAGTGTTGTACCTTTATCTGTTATTTTCTGTTTGCTGGATCCCAGGTGACCCTGACTCCCTCCGTATCTTGTGTAGGGAGCCGGTGGTCGTGTCCCCTCACTATTGTAGGGTGCTCAGGGCTTTATAGTCAAGGTTCCTGGATATGCAAACCTCCACCATTAGGATCTTTGCATAGGCTGAGCAGCCAGGGAAAGTGCCAGGTCTTCTGCAGGGGTCTCCCTTGGTTCCTTAGCTTTTGGATCCAGCGAGTCATTTATACATGTTGCTTTGCCTTGTTTCCTGTACACCGTCCGTGACACCAGCCTCCACAACAACGAGATAGTGACCGAACCGCACTGTGATACAAACACAAATGCATCCAAATTCAGACTCTGTTCACACACAAGGCCGCAGCCAGCACACATCACAGAATCAGCATACATGTGCAACGGATGCCTCCCCCCAGCGCCCTTCTATATTGCGTCCCAGGTGTAGGAATGTTGAGTGGTGTAGTGCGGCCTAAACGTCTCTTTATGTGTCACAGTGCTCCTACCTTGAAGGATTGGAAAGAACTTGAGTCCAGACCTTGAGATGAAGTTAAACAGCAGCTTTACTTTGAATAAACGTTTACAGGCTTTGTCTTGGTTCCAGCAGGCTTTAGCATTAAACTGGCAGGCAAACTCAATTCTGCTATATCTTTCTCTCTCTCTGCTGTACTGACAAGCTGACTTGACAATTTGGCTTCTTTATGCTGCACTTCACACTTAAAGGGATTCTGTCACCTCTCATAACATAAATTCAGATTTTAAACCAGTCATGCTCCACAGATTACCTTGAATCGGCTTTGCTGTTCTATACTGTAATCCGTCCAGTAGTTTTGCTGAAAAATTACTTTTATAATTATGCTAATTAATCCTGAAGTTGCCCAGAGGGGCGTTATGTTCCACTTTGTGTGCCCAGTAACGCCCCCCTGCAGTGCCCAAAACGCCTTCCTACTGAATCCCTAACCGCCCACAGCGTCTCATCCCTCTCCTCCCCCTCCCTGATGGCCGAGCGAAGTCTCGCGCAGACGCAGTACCCACTGAGGGCTGCGCCAGTGCGATTTGCTGGAGACTGAGGGCAGGAGCTTCATCGTCGTCACTGTGCATGCCCTCAGTGGGTACTGCATCTGCGCGAGACTTCGCTCGGCCGTCAGGGAGGGGGAGGAGAGGGATGAGACGCTGTGGGCAGTTATGGATTCAGGAGGAAGGCGTTTTGGGCACTGCAGGGGGGCGTTACTGGGCACACAAAGTGGAACATAACGCCGCTCTGGGCACCTTCAGGGTTAATTAGCATAATTATAAAAGTTGTTTTTCAGCAAAACTACTGGACGGATTACAGTATAGTAACAGCAAAGCCGATTCAAGGTAATCTGTGGAGCATGACTGGTTCAAAATCTGAATTTGTGTTATGAGAGGTGACAGAATCCCTTTAAGTCGGACTTATCTACAGCCAAGGAAGTTTACTCCTGGTTCCTGAGGCTTTTAGGCTTCTGCCTCCATGTCCATCAGAGCTTAAGGTGCTCTGGCTGGCGTGGGCACCAGCGATGAGCGGCAGGGGCAATATTCTAATTTGCAATATTTTGCAAAAGATTTGGGCAAATATTCGTCATTTATTCGAGAATTCGTGATCTCTATTCATTAATTTCTTGATTGTGAAAATCAGCAATCGAAAAATTTGCGCAAAAAAAAATTGCAATACAAAAATTAGCGATCAACACTACGCCTAAAGTTAAAGATATTGCATCCTTCTAATTGGCCTACAAGCAAGAAGTAGTAAGGGATCATGGGTACTGATGAAAAAAAATCTAGAATATTCGCGATTACAAAGATATAGCACTACATTCTAGATATTCGCGAATTCTCGAAGTGCCAATATTTGCGATAAAAATTTGCAATTAGAATATTCGCAATCAACACTAGGGGGCACGTCCAGCAGAGACATGCCCCTGCACACCCTTCCTCTGCCTAGGGAAGACTAGACTGGAACTAACTGGTCCACACTAGAGATGAGCAAATCAAAGTTGATGAAGTGTAGTTCCGAATTTCAGGAAACATTCGATTCACACCGAATCCGAATTTCCTCACGCTTCATGGTAAACAATCGCATTTTTTCCTGAAATGGCTGCTGCACGTGTTAGGACATGGAGCAAGGAACTCTGGGAACAAGGGATCACCCACAATGACATGCATGCAGCCAATCAGCAGCCAGCCAGCCCTGTGATGTCACAGCCCTATAAATAGCCTCAGCCATCTTGGATTCTGCCATTTTCCAGTATACTTAGTGCAGGGAGAGACCTCAGCAGGCGCTAGGAACAGTGGTAGAAAAGACTTTAAAACTTTTATTTTGCTGTATAGAAGTTCAGGAAAAGGATAGAGAGGAATCATTCCACAGTATTGAAGCAGAACCGGGTTTAGTAGGGGAGTTTACAGCCTGGGTAATAGGAACAATCCTATCACACCTTCCTGCACTGACTGCGGATCCAAATAGCCATTATACAGCTCTGTAATTCCAGCAAACTGTTCTTGTTTTTGGGGCGCAAGTGCTGTTTGATACAGCCATTAACAGGGTTTATTACAGGGAAATATTTATACATCTCATTTTCTCATTTGCCCTTGTGCGGTGCAGTTATATTTTCTAAATCATTTTTTGGCTTGTATTAGTGGGAAAAAAGGGCTTTTTAGCCGTTGTGTGGTGAAGTAAGAAAATTACAGCCCTTTTTGGCATGTATTAGTGGCAAAAAAATATATATTTGCCGTTCAGCGGTGCAGTTATATATTCTAAAGCCTTTTGTGGCGTGTATTAGTGGAAAAAAAATATATATTATTTGCTGTTCAGCGGTGCAGCTATATGTTCTAAAGCCCTTTTTGGCATGCATTAGTGGCACAAAAAAAAGTATTTGCTATTGTGTGGTGAAGTGGGAAAACTACAGCCCTTTGTACCGTGTATTAGTGGCAAAAAATATATATATTATTTGCTGTTCAGAGGTGCAGTTATATGTTCTAAAGCCTTTTGTGGCGTGTATTAGTGGCAAAAAAAAGGGCTTATTGTGTGATGAAGTGAGAAAATGACAGACTTTTTTGGCGTGTTTTAATACCATTTTTATTTATTTCTTTGATCTAATAGTATGACAGACAGAGAAGTGCCAGGCCTTGCACAGGGCAGTGGCAGATGCCTAAATGTTTCTGGCGCAGGCACAGGTCGCTGCAGAGTAAGGGGGCGTGGCAGCAGGAGTCACAGCGAGAGGCCTGAGATTCCAGTGTCATCTAACAGTCGTGTCTTGACCAGCAACCCAGCGGTTCTTGAATGGTTGACTCGGTCATCCACTAAGTCCAAAGTGACATCAGACACCTACAGCCAAGAGTCGGTGGGCTCGTCAGACACAACCCGTAGTTGGCATGGCCCGGGAGCAGCCCCTGTGCCCTCATCTGTCCTCAACCTGCCTCTGTCCTTTTCGTTTCCCTCAGCCAGAGAAGTATTATATGCTGTTGGCTCAGCTACACTATTCAGCGAGGACAAGGTACTAGAGGACAGCAGCTACTAGCCAGCCAAGATGTGTAGGAGACATCCACCGCTTCCTCCGGTAGGTGGAAAAGAAGTGATGAGGAGAGTGGCGTGAGAGCTGGTGTTGCCAAAAAGATAAATTAGACCCTATCTGGGAAAGGATTAACAATAAACAAGCTGATATCCCCTTTTGTCCCAGATATTAAAATATAACTTTTAATGAATGGATTAAAATAATATAAAAACAAATCTATTAGACTATTATAAGTGAGCAAAAATATTGTGGGTTAAAACTAGCTGATACTCATTATTGGTGCCACATATCTGCGTGATTATACTACGTAGTTTCTAGAGGATGGCTGGGAGTGCACTTCCCCACACCACCACTCTGATTGTGGTGCACACTGGCACACACTATCCACTCCTAAATATGCGTGTATATGAAGATATATCCTTTTAGTTTAAAGCACATTTCCATAAGAGATCAGCAAACTAAAACCTAAGTCTGCCCCCCAGGAGCTGGCTTCGCACTAGCCTACCTGCCGAGAAAGTAGTGGTACAGGGGTTCACGGAAGCAGTGGTGGTAGCAGTCAGTAAGTGCGGAGTATTGGGGGTAAAATCACCTACTCGGCGGTGTGAAAGTTTTTTTTATTAAGCTGCCGGAGGAGGTGAACATGGCCATTTGTAGAATCTATGGGCAGAAGGTGAAGCATGACCAGGGTGCCAATGTTGGCACCACGGCCCTGCGTCAACATATGCAGCGTCTCTATAAAGAGGCCTGGAAGAACCATGGCTCCGATGTGGTGGTCCAGCCTGCCGCAGCAACCAATGGCACGCACCCGTTTTCAAGCAGTCAAAGCTTAACCACCTCAGCCGAAGGAAGCTATCTGTCCTTCCCATCATCTGCTGGTCCTGATGCTCCTGCTCCTACTCATCGTCAGTCATTCCGTCAGCAATCGATTGACAAGAGACAACAGTATGCGTGCACTCATCCTACGGCGCAAAAGCTGAATGTGCTCCTGGCCAAGTTGCTGGTGCTGCAGTGCTGTGGCTTCCTAATGCTGCTGCCACCTCCACACTGTCATTGTGCCACCCTGTGGCCTCCTCCTGATGCTGATGCTGCCGCCACCTCCACACTCTGTCATTGCGCCACTCTGTGGCCTCCTGATGCTGCTGCCACCTCCACAGTGTCATTGTGTCACCCTGTGGCCTCCTCTTGATGCCGTAGCTGCTGCCACCTGCACACTCTGCCATTGTGGCACTCTGTGGCTTCCTCATGATGCTGTTGCCACCTCCACACTCTGTCATTGTGCCACCCTGTGGCCTCCTCCCGATGCTGCTGCCACCACCTCCACACTGTCCTTGAGCCACTTTGTGGCCTCCTCCTGATGCTGCTGCTGCTGCCACCTCCACACTCTGTCATTCTGCCACTCTGTTGCTTCCTGATGATGCTGCCACCTCCGCACTCTGTCATTGTGCTACTCTGTGGCTTCCTGATGATGCTGCTGCCACCTCCACACTCTGTCATTGCGCCACTCTGTGGCCTCCTGATGCTGCTGCCACCTCCACACTGTCATTGTGTCACCCTGTGGCCTCCTCTTGATGCTGCTGCCGCCACCTGCACACTCTGCCATTGTGGCACTCTGTGGCTTCCTGATGATGCTGCTGCCACCTCCACACTCTGTCATTGTGTCACCCTGTGGCCTCCTCCTGATACTACTGCTGTCGCCACCTCCACACTGTCATTGTGCCACCCTGTGGTCTCCTCCCAATGCTGCTGCTGCTGCTGCCACCACCTCCACACTCTGTCATTGTGCCACTCTGTGGCCTCCTGATGCTGCTGCTGCCACCTCCACACTGTCATTGTGCCACTCTGTGGCCTCCTCCTGATGCTGTTGCCACCTCCAGACTATGTAATTGGGCCACTCTGTGATCTCCTCATGCTGCTTCTACCTCACCACTATGTCATAGGGCCACTCTGTGGACTTCTCATGCTGTTCCCAACCTCCCCACTTCATGACTGGGCTACTATTTTGCCTTTCGGCCTAGATCACATCATTTATTTGCCCCTTCTTCTGATCTGTCGGAAGGAAAAATTTGACGCACAACGGATCCTGTCTATGTTACAGCTGTAAGGCCTGCATGACATGGTCCCTATTTTTCATCAGAATTGGCTTATGATTTGGTAGCCAAAAGCAGGAGTGGGTACAAAACACAGAAGACATGCAAATATTCCATTCATATGTCATCTCTGTTTTGGATCCACTCCTATTTTTTTGGGCTTTAGCAATACTGATGGATTACTGACCAAATGCTGACCGAGTGAAGGCGGATGCTCCACAGACAGGATCCACTTTTTGGGGGTTATTGTTCTGACGGATGAGAGGACATCAAACACAAACTTACTGCTGGCACCCTCTCCACACTGTCGAGGGGGCTCTACTTGTATAAGCGTTTAATAGAACAGGTTGTGTAGACATCTATGTGGAATCAGCTGCTGATGGTGTAAAAGTAGTGCACTTTTTATTGACACTAACATTGACCTGTAAGGCTGAGTTCACACTTGAGTTATTTGGTCAGTTTTGGCCCTGTACCTGCCCAAATAAGTGAAGTGCAGTGATTCTAAGAGCGACACCTGTCATCTGCATGTCATACTGACTCACAGTTTCACTACCACAGCAGACTCCCTATGCAAGACACAGTGTTTTACACCACTATAAAGGCTCTCTGCAGCCAGGAAATAGCTGGTTTTTAACGCGATTCACCGCAAATAAATTTGGATTGAAACAATTATTTTTTTTTTATTCGGCGAACCAGTTGAATAAAATTTTTTTTAAACTCGCTCATCTCTAGTCCCCACACCATCTCTCCCCAGTTAGGCTTGAGAGGACACGCTATCTTGTCTTTCTTGTGCTGGCTGGGACACATTGGGAAGGGGGGCGCGGATTCTTGAAAGTGGAGTCTTAGACTGGGCAGTTCCCAGTGGGCAGCGTCACTGTTTGGCACGCTTGGGCTGAGCGGTTCCCTGTTTTCCCGCACTTGTAGTACAAGAACATACGCCATCACTGGCAAAGATGGCGGATTAACCCCTCGGTTGCCAGCGCGCACTTTCCAGCGCCTGTTAATCCAGAATAGATGCCTCAAAGTCATTTTTCATGGAGTTTTCTGTCAAATCTGTAGGCCTGGAGCATAAAGGCACAAAAGCAAATCCTGTTTGTGATGCCAAAAATTGCAATGGACACCTCCCCCCAGGGTCCTTCTATATCGTGTCCTAGGTGTAGGAATGCCGAGTGGTGTAGTGCAGCCTAAACGTCTCTTTTTGTGTCACGTGCTCCTACCTGGATTCAGCTGGATCCCAGGCTTTGGCTCCAAAGCATTGAAAAGGGGGAATAATTGAGGGATTGGAAAGAACTTGAGTCCAGACCTTAAAATGAATTTCAACAGCAGCTTTCCTTTGCATAAACTTTTCTTCAAACAGTTTACAGGCTTTGTCTTGGTTCCAGCAGCCTTTAGCATTAAACTGGCAGGCAAACTCAACTCTGCTATATCTTTCTCTCACTCTGCTGTACTGACAAGCTGACTTGATAACTTGGCTTCTTCTTTATGCTGCACTTCACACTTTAATCAGACTTATCTTCAGCCAAGGAAGTTTACTCCTGGCTCCTGAGGCTTTTAGGCTTCTGCCTCCATGGCCAACAGAGCTTAAAGAGGTTCTCCGGGAATTAAGAAAATGAAAATACCTAAATATTACTTTATTATAAATATATTCCCAAATATCTTTCATTAGCTACATTGGTTTGTTTTGTCTGGGGAGCAATCATTAGGAGAAATAAAACGGCCACTGTCCCATTAGTTCACACAAAACTTTTCCTGATCACACAGGAGGACAGGTTACTTTACAACATTGAGGTAAAGAGCTGCCTCATCCTCCTCTCTGCTCTGCTTGTCAGGGATTATGATCCTGAATACAGATGATAAGATCTTCAGCAGAATCTCTGACGGAAAGGAGCTCATTAGGAGACATGAAGTACAGAGAGAAGGGACAGGACAGGCTGTGGTAATGCTGGGCTGTGGTTATGGAGACTGCATACAAGTGCTGCTGCTCATTACCCACATCCCTACCCTCCTCTCTGTATTTAATGTCTCCTCATGATACTTCATTCCTATCGAGATTTAGCTAAAGCTCATATTAAACTGTATTCAGGATCATAAATCCCTGACGAGTAGATCAGAGAGGAGGATGAGGCAGGTCTGTAGCTTAGTGTTGTGAAGTAACTTGTCCTTCTGTGTGATTAGGACAGGTTTTGTGTAACCTAATGGCACAGCTGCCATTTTATTGTCCCAGATGATTGCTCCCTAGACAAAACAAGCCAGTATAACTAATGAAAGGTATTTGGGAATATATTTATAATAAAGTATTATTTAAAGATTTTCATTTTCTTAATTCCTGGAGAACCCCTTTAAGGTGCTCTGGCTGGCATAGGCACGTCCAGCAGAGACATGCCCCTGTACACCCTTCCCCTGCCTAGGGAAGACTAGACTGGAACTAACTGGTCCCCACCCTTCCTGCAGGAAGTAGGACTAGCCCACTTCTCTCCAGAGGGGGGTTAGAATGGAATGGTAAGTTCCATTCTGTCTAAGGATAGCTCTGCCATATTTGCTGCCACCTGCTGGTGAACCAGGCATATTACATAAACATAACAGTTGCAAAAAGATTAGGAATGCACAGTGTATAGGACCTGGACAGAAATACATAAGATGACGTTTTGTTAGCCCCATAAAGACAGTAGCAGGGTGCATGAGTGGCAACACCACTCTGGGGTGTTACACATGGATACACCCACATCATGTACACATAGCACATGCAGCCAGCCAGCACAGCACCGGTGACAGGAACCATAGAGATACAGACACGGAAGCCACAAACACAGGCCACAGTTCACACACAAAACCGCAGCCAGCACGCAGCCCCAAGCAACCAGCATGCACAGGTGTCAGCCTGCAGCCAGTACGCGAGAGAGCCTGCAGCCAGCCTACACGGCCAGAACTGTCACACTGTGACAATGAATTTAGATGGGCATGGCGATGGCTTTTTTGATCCCTTTTATAATGCACTGGTATATACTGTATAGCAATATATTACAGCCTATCAATGTAACAGTGACAGCTGTGCCACAGGAATATGGTCATGACAGGTCTAGGACCTTTGTTAAAGGGAATCTGTCACCAGCGATCTCCCTATCATATACACATAGCTGTGGTTCACCTGATAAAAGTGCTGTTTTTCGAGTCAAGATACTTTTTATTTATAAGAAAATTGAACCTTTGGTGCAATGAAGGCTTCACTATTCCTCTTATTGCACCCAAGCTCCGTTCCTTTCTGTGACCAACCAATCCCTGGTTACTTTGATTGACAGGGCCAGACACTGGCAAAGCAGTGAGAATGGGGCTGGTCACAGAATGGAGTGGAGCCTGGGTGCCCAGGAGCAATGGTGATGCCTTCATTGCACCAAAGGCCTAATTTGTATATTAAGAAAAAGTGTATGTATGACGTGCTCTGAGTAGTGGTGCATGGGCAGAGGCTATACTTCTGTTATTTTTGGGTACCAGTACATGGACAGTCTGCTCCAGAAGGGGAAGCAGAACCTCTCCGCTACTCAGAGCAGCTACATAGTCAGGATGCGGCCCTGTCAATCAAGCAGCACGACGAGCCCACCCCATTGCAGATGTAGAAGGCTGCTTAATGAGACAAATTGATTTGTAAATATTGATTCATTTATCTCTAGTCAGCCTATTGTCAAAGGACCCGTCAAAAAAAAAAAAAACTATTCAAAGCTAAAAAAAAACTTTAAGATGGAAGATGCAGCTCGTTCTTCTTAGCAGAGTAACTTTAAGTAACTCAACATGAACTTTCTATTACTTCCTGATTTTCAGTGGTAAAAAAAGGTATCCCTAGAGCCAGAGCCTTCATCAATACTCATCAACTCTCATAAATTGTCTGCTTGAATTGCCGTAAAAACCAGTGAAGATCCACAGGCTTATTCCAGGGGTTTTCAGCATAAAGGAACTATTGTCCGATTTTGGGGTTTTGCACTGCAGGATCGAATGTGTCAATTCTTAGAAATAAAACATATTGATAAATTATTCGTAGCTGCATCCTTCTGGGCAGCCAGCTATACATATGAACTTCAATATTTTCCGAGATCGTGAGCACAAGGGAAATTTATTTTGGGTTGGAAAAGAACATAAGGAAAGTCTGAAACAATATATCTCTTCTGCGCAAACCACATAATATCTGCAATTAATTCTCAGTAAGAAGCATGAAACGCTTGCAGAAATATTTTAAAATAAATTTTCTACCTACCAGTAAGGACATATGTACCATAGGTACCGCCCATGTGATTATTACGGAGCCCCTGGACAGGGGACGCAGGAGTTCAGCCCAACAGTCAAGTCTTCTCTTGCGTGGTTGGTGCTTTCTAGCATGCAAACCAGCACCAGATGGGTACCCATTGTAATCTTAGCTATAAGACCCCATTTCTTTTATATATACCCATGGCTACCAGCTACTATGGGGGTCATTTCCAGATATACGCCACTTTTGTGGCATATATCTGGCGCAGATTCTGTCACACTCCATTTTGCTGCAGAATCTGTGACTTTTTCCCTGCTCACGCCAGGTCTAAAAAAGGGAGCATGGTGTGGACGGGGAAGGTGATCGGCCGGTAGGCCCATCTAATTTATCATGGTTTAGGCATAGAAAATGGTCTAAGGGAGCTGTCTTACACTTAGTATCGGCAGGTGCCCCTACATAACTTGAGCGATCCATCGCCAGCACAGGGGCTTATTAAGACCGATGTCTAAAACACCGGTCTTAATAAATGTGCCAATATATGTTTTTAGTAAGTAGTTTTTTTGTTGCAAAGTATTGTGTAAATCGCATTTTTTTTCCATTACAAATCGATTTAATTATATAAAAAAACTATACAAAATTGATATCACCGCATCCATAGCAACCCATAAAATGAAATAATCATGTTATTTGTCCAGTGCGAAAAAAAATAAGTTCCTAATGGCCAGTGATTAGCTCCAAAGACAGCCCCGAAGGCAACTTTTCCCTTTAGGGCCCATTATAGCTTCATAGACTGGGCCCACCAGAGGATCCTCTGGTACTCTGGTGGGCCAGTTCTGGTGCCTGACTGACTGCACTGTGCCAGCTGTAGAGTTTGGTAGAGGAGGGATAATGTTATGGAGGGGTTCTCAGAGGTCAGCCTCACTCCCTTAATTCCAGTGAAGGGAAATCTTAAAATGCATACCAAGACATTGTGGACAATTGTATGCTTCGAACTTTGTGGAAACCATTTGGGGGAGGCCCTTTTCTGTTCTGGGCATGACTTTGCCTCAGTGCACACAGCAAGCTCCATAAAGACATGGTTGGGTGAGTTTGGTGTAAAAGAGCTTGACTGGCCCACACAACACACTATGAACTAAAAGCAATTATATTTATTACATACGTGGATAAAGCTTGTAAATAAAACAGGGAAACAAAGCGGGATGCACGGACCCATTAGTTGACAGTATATGTAAAACACTAAGAAAAATATACATATTTATCAGTGTGTAACAATATTGGCCAAATATCTGCAGCTCTTTGGGCTATGTTGCCTCATCTCAACACTTATTGTTCTGTATCAGTCTGGTCATAGGCAAGGGCTAAATCAATATGAATGTCCACATACCAACTGGTGCAAAGATTGGCAGTGTACATTGATACAGACCATTGGAGGTATCGTAGGTACAGAGGAACAAGCAGCATTCCTGTATGGAAGCTTGAAGTGCTTTTATCACACATTTTACCTATGCTCAGCAGCATTTATATAGCATCTTGGTGATTAAAGGGAGTTTCTGGGACTTAGATACTGGTGGGCTATCATCAGGATAGGTCATGAAAATTTCATCAGGAGGCTCCAACTCCCAGGCTCGCCTGCTGACTAGCTATTGAGTGGACCCCTGGCACCTACTGTAGGCGAGTGCTGCTGCGTCTTCCTCTGCCTGTGAAGTCATATCCATCTCTACCGTGGCCTTTGTGTAACTTAGTCCCAGTCAAGTAACTGAGATTGAGCTTTAGAATGCATGGCGCTGTGCTTGGTATACTATTACGAGCCCTGTGGCTGCTTCAAAGAGCTGATCGGTGGGAGTCCTGGAAAACTCCTATAAATTATAACACATATTTAATAAGGATATAATAGCAACCATATCACAGGGGTTTAGATGTGCTTTCCTCAGGATCAATACGCCAAGGATATTCACAAGGCAAAATTTGATGGGTATTCCAGTTTCAAATATCTTAGTATTCATATATATAGAAGCACAAAATTACATAGTGAAAACCTTTATCCCTGGATGAAGGGAAGCTAGATCTATGATTGTTCGCATGTTTAAACTGACTACATAGAAAAACCTTGTGATAAGGATTTGTAGAGGTTTTGTAACGTAATGTAAATTCAAGCTCATGCAGGCTAAGTAATTAAGTATATTTACCAAGTTATTAAATATAAGATAAAACAGAGAAAACACATACAGAATAGTAAAAAGTAAATAATCATCACTAGCCTAAATATGGGGTAGTGGTCCAGTCGGCCATGCTATAACACATGGCTGTCTACCACATTATAACACATGACTGACACCCCAGGGTGTACAAGAGATAGGGCAAACAATACTTACATCCTACCTAGCATGAAATGCATGGTCGAATCCCAATTAATTTGTTAGTGCAGACCACACTTATCCTCATCAGCCCCTCCTCCAGTATGCATCACGCCTGTCTCTGAGCTCACTCAGGAATGTGTTTGTATCAGCACAATGGGGGATGGGTACTACCCCTAACCCACTACATTCTTCATTACAAGGAAAACTTGTAAACTATTACACAGAGTATTAAACAGAATTAAAGGGGACCGAACCAATCAGTACTTAAAAATAACTTTACAATACAGATTTACATTCCATTGCTTTTACTTTAAACAGAGGTAACGATAATACATACCAGTGGCTGGTTTGCATCCTTCACTAAAAGAAATGTCATCAATAGCAATGGACTCAGATGTACCATTACCCAAAGTAACAGCTTTGATGACAACCTGAAAATGTAAGAAAAAAAATACTCAAAATGCTTGAAAATATTTAAAATTATCTTTAGATTGTTTAAAATTTAAATATCAAGTAAAAGATACAGTATTTCATCCCTCTCATTTCACACTAACCTGGCTGTATCTTCCTCGGAAGAGAACCATCTCACAAGTGCGCAAGACTTAAAAAGTCAGACTTTGACTCATAGGAAGCCACTTTCAACAGGTGGATCTAGCGAGATGGTTCTCTTTCCGTGGGAGATACTTCTTTGCATATTATTTTGCCATAGAGTATTGGCACTAAGTCTTTATACACAGCTGGTCTCCTTCAGGAGAGCCAGTGCGCCCATAAGCTGCATCCAAGGCATCTCACTCAACCAGCCAAAGTCCTACACCATACTGATGAGTGTCAAGCACCTGAACAAAAATAAAAGCAGTTTGCAGATGGATATAAGGCTTGTTAAAAAGTCAGACTTTGACTCCTAGGGAGCTAAAAGCTTCCAAAAGGTGGTGCTAGTGAGAAGGTTCTCTTTCCCTAGTAGATACATCTCTACATGTTATTTTCTCATAGAGCATTGCCTCAATACTCAGCCCGTTATCCTTAAGGATAGCCAGTAACCTTCCACCCACCCCCAAACACTAACCAGGAAGATGAGATATGGGAACTGTTGGGAAAAACTCCCCCCTTCCTGACTAACAAACCTTTTCTTGAATTTTGTTAAAGTAGTTTTCCACTGGAGGAACTGTTGTAAAGCCTATGAGGCAGTAGAACAGTGCAAGATGTCTCAATGACATCACTGTGACCTCCTGCACTTGATCTAATGTGATTACATCATCAATGCGTGTCAACTCAGGCCACAGATCAGAAGAGATTTGTGGCCTGCATCGCAGACGTCGGTGGGGAACGGAGGTGTGTGTTTTTATATGCTGGCACTACGGGAGGGGGGGGTCATTTTATAAATATATTGGCACTACAGGGTGTAGCATGTATATATATTATATGTTTTATGTAGCTTGATAAAGACTATATTGTCGAAACGTTGCTGCTGTTACTTTGGTGCAATAAAGAACACTGAACAAGGAAGCTATTAGAGTGCCGTGACCTTCTTCATCTCTTCATGGTATATTATATGCTGACACTACAGAGGGGCATTATATTTATATACAGTTGCGAGAAAAAGTATGTGAACCCTTTGGAATGATATGGATTTCTGCACAAATTGGTCATAAAATGTGATCTGATCTTCATCTCAACATTAGACAATCACAGTCTGCTTAAGCTAATAAACACACAAATAATTTAATGTTACCATGTTTTTATTGAGCACACCATGTAAACATTCACAGTGCAGGTGGAAAAAGTATGTGAACCCCTAGACTAATGACATCTCCAAGAGCTAAATAGAGTAAGTGAGGTATCAGCCAACTGGAGTCCAATTAATGAGATGAGATTGGAGGTGTTGGTTACAGCTGCCCTATAAAAAACACACACCAGTTCTGGGTTTGCTTTTCACAAGAAGCATTGCCTGATGTGAATAATGCCTTGCACAAAAGAGCTCTCAGAAGATCTATGATTAAGAATTGTTGACTTGCATAAAGCTGGAAAGGGTTATTAAAGTATCTCCAAAAGCCTTGCTGTTCATCAGTCCACGGTAAGACAAATTGTCTATAAATGGAGAAAGTTCAGCATTGCTGCTACTCTCCATAGGAGTGGCTGTCCTGTAAAGATGACTGCAAGAACACAGCGCAGACTGCTCAATGAGGTGAAGAAGAATCTTAGAGTGTCAGCTAAAGACTTACAAAAGTCTCTGGCATATGCTAACATCCCTGTTAGTGAATCTACGATACGTAAAACACTAAACAAGAATGGATTTCATGGGAGAATACCACAGAGGAAGCCACTGCTGTCCCAAAAAATATTGCTGCATGTTTACAGTTTGCACAAAAGCACCTGGATGTTCCACAGCAGTACTGGCAAAATATTCTGTGGACAGATGAAACCAAAGTTGAGTTGTTTGGAAGAAACACACAACACTGTGTGGAGAAAAAGAGGCACAGCACACCAACATCAAAACCTCATTTGTGAAGTATGGTGGTGGGGGCATCATGGTTTGGGGCTGCTTTGCTGCGTCAGGGCCTGGACGGATTGCTATCATCAAAGGAAAACTGAATTCCCAAGTTTATCTAGACATTTTGCGGGAGAACTTAAGGCCACCTGTCCAACAGCTGAAGCTCAACAGAAGATGGATGTTGCAACAGGACAACGACCCAAAGCATAGAAGTAAATTAACAACAGAACGGCTTAAACAGAAGAAAATACGCCTTCTGGAGTGGCCCAGTCAGAGTCCTGACCTCAACCCGTTTGAGATGCTGTGGCATGACCTCAAGAAAGCGATTCACACCGGACATCCCAAGAATATTGTTAAACTGAAACAGTTCTGTAAAGAGGAATGGTCAAGAATTACTCCTGACCGTTGTGCACGTCTGATCTGCAACTACAGGAAACGTTTGGTTGAAGTTATTGCTGCCAAAGGAGGTTCAACCAGTTATTAAATCCAAAGGTTCACATACTTTTTCCACCTGCACTGTGGTGTGTTCAATAAAAACATGGTAACATTTAATTCTTTGTGTGTTATTAGTTTAAGCAGACTGTGATTGTCTATTGTGACTTAGATGAAGATCAGATAACATTTTATGACCAATTTGTGCAGAAATCCATATCATTACAAAGGGTTCACATACTTTTTCTTGCAACTGTATATACAAAAAAATTACTCGAAAAATTAGAATATCATGCAAAGTTCATTTATTTCAGTAACGCAACTTAAAAGGTGAAACTAACATATGAGAGACTCATTACATGCAAAGCGAGATATTTCACACCGTTATTTGTTATAATTTGGATCATTATGGCTTACAGCTGATGAAAACCCAAAGTCACAATTTTGAGTTACCCTTTGCTCAGGGGATATGGACTAATTAGACTTAGACTAGAGTGTGACACTTTGAGCCTAGAATATTGAACCTTTTCACAAAATTAAAATTTTTAGCTGCATTAATGCAATTCCTTTTAATTTGCATTACTCAAATAAATGGACTTTTGCATGATATTTGAATTTTTCGAGTTTCACCTGTATATACATATATCCAATTGCAAAGAAAACAGCAGCACAGTTAGACAATGTGAAGATGGGAGTAAATCCTCAGGGGAGATAGGTATTTCCTCCACTGATAAATCCAATACACAGAAATGAGGCAGCACTCCAATTTTGGTGAAAAGGTGAAGACCCGTTTATTCCCAAGGCAACGTTTCAGCCCAGCACAATGAGGCTTGACAAAGGCCTCATTGTGCTGGGCTGAATTGTTGCCTTAGGAATAGACAAGTCTCCACCCTTTCACCATAAATGGAGTGCTGCCTCATTTCTGTGTATTATATACATATATATATATATATATATATATATATATATATATATATACCGGCACTATGGAGGTATATTTATATATATATTGGCACTACAGGAGGGTATAGAGGAGCATTATATATTTTTACCACTAAAAATATATTCACACTGAAGGCATCAAAACTATGAATTAACACACGTGGAATTATATACATAACAAAAAAGTGTGAAACAACTGAAAATATGTCATATTCTAGGTTCTTCAAAGTAGCCAACTTTTGCTTTGATTACTGCTTTTCACACTCTTGGCATTCTCTTGATGAACTTATCCTCCGCAGCAGAGGTGACTCTTGGTCTTCCTTTCCTGGGACGGTCCGCATGTGAGCCAGTTTCTTTGTAGCGCTTGATGGTTTTTGTGACTGCACTTGGGGACACTTTCAAATTTTCCCAATTTTTCGGACTGACTGACCTTCATTTCTTAAAGTAATGATGGCCACTCATTTTTCTTTACTTAGCTACTTTTTTCTTGCCATAATACGAATTCTAACAGTCTACTCAGTAGGACTATCAGCTGTGTATCCACCTGACTTCTCCACAACGCAACTGATGGTCCCAACCCCATTTATAAGGCAAGAAATCCCACTTATTAAACCTGACAGGGCACACCTGTGAAGTGAAAACCATTTCAGGTGACTACCTCTAGAAGCTCATCAAGAGAATGCCAAGAGTGTGCAAAGCAGTAATCAAAGCAAAAGGTGTCTACTTTGAAGAACCTAGAATATGACATATTTTCATTTGTTTCACATTTTTTTGTTATGTATATAATTCCACATGTGTTAATTCATAGTTTTGATGCCTTCAGTGTGAATCTACAATTTTCATAGTCATGAAAATAAAGACAACTCTTTGAATGAGAAGGTGTGTCCAAACGTTTGGTCTGTACTGTATATATATATATATATATTTATATATAGTGATGAAAGACGGACAGCACTCCAAGTAAAAAACAATGGTGTTTATTCACCCATGTGGATGGCAATGTTTCAGCTCATACAAGAGCCTTTTTCAAGCCTTGTATGAGCTGAAACGTTGCCATCCACATGGGTGAATAAACACCATTGATTTTTACTTGGAGTGCTGTCAGTCTTTCATCACTATTTATATGGGGTAAGCTGCTACATCCCTGGACCTAGCACCCAAACTGCTTTTCTCCGGTGCCGCCATCATTTTCTTTTCTTTATATATATATATATATGGTGACACAGTGAAGGGTATGATCTGGGAGAAAAGGGATTTTCCTCCTAGTGTGTGCTGCTTGGCTGATTTGCAACCAGGTGGCGTCAAACACCGGACTGGATTTAAGGTGCCGGTCTGGGTTTTGACAACTGTCCTTAAAAGACAGCTGGGCTCAGCAGCAAGGTCTCTGTTTTGGGATCTGAGGCTTTGTGCCGTGCTAGAGGGCTGAGAGCCGCATGCGGGGAAACAGGCCCCCTAAAGCCTGTTGTGGACCGCTGGTGAAAAACTGCCAACAAGTTGATTGTTTTGTTCTTTGGACTTTCCTTTGTGTGAACTGACACTAAGACTGAAAAATGTAGCTTTGTTTTTGCCTTGTGTGTGAATAAACACTGAAGTTTTGTTTTAAAAAACATTTTTTTTGCCTCTGTTCTGCGTCCGCTTACCCTGTCTACCAGAGCGAATCCCCACAATATAAATTTATATATATACATATACACACAAATACACAGTTAGGTCCATATATAACATTTTTCTAATTTTTGTTCTGTACATTACCACAATGGATTTTGAACAAAACAATTCAGTTGCAGTTGAAGTTCAGACTTTCAGCTTTAATTCAGAGGGTTGAAAAAAATTATTGCATAAAATATGTGAGGAACTAAAGCGTTTTTTAAACTCAATCCCTTTATTTCAGGGGCTCAAAAGTAATTGGACAAACTAAATAATTGTAAATAAAATTTTAATTTCTAATACTTGGTTGAAAACCCTTTGTTGGCAGTGTCTGAAGTCTTGAACTCATGGAAATCACCAGACGCAGCGTCTGGTGATTTCCATGAGTTCAAGACTTCAGACACTGCCAACAAAGGGTTTTCAACCAAATATTAGAAATTAACGTTTTCTTCTTTTTAATGCTCTGCCAGGCCTTTACTGCAGCGGTTTTTAGTGAAATGCTCTATTGGGTTCAGATCAGGTGACTGACTCGGCCATTCAAGAATATTCCACTTCTTTCCTTTAATAAACTCCTGGGTTGCTTTGGCTTTATGTTTTAAGTCATTGTCCATCTGTATAATGAAACACCGACCAATCAGTTTGGCTGCATTTGGCTGGATTTAAGCACACAGTATGTCTCTGAAAACCCCAGAATTCATCCGACTGCCTCTGTCCTGTGTCACATCATCAATAAACACTAGAAACCCAGTGCCACTGGCAGCCATGCAGGCCCAAGCCATCACACTGCCTCCGCCGTGTTTTACAGATGATGTGCTATGCTTTGGAACATGAGCTGTACCATGCCTTCGCCATACTTTTTTCTTTTCATCATTCTGGTAGAGGTTGATCTTGGTTTCATCTGTTCAAAGAATGTTCTTCCAGAATTATGCAGTTTTTTTAAGATCGAGCCTTCTTATTCTTGAGGCTTATGAGTGGCTTGCACCGTGCAGTGAACCCTCTGTATTTACTTTCATGCAGTCTTCTCTTAATGGTAGATTTGGATATTGATATGCCTCCTGGAGAGTCTTGCTCACTAGGTTGGCTGTTGTGAAGGGGTTTCTCTTCACCACGGTAATTATTCTGCGATCATCCACCACTGTTGTCTTCCGTGGGCGTCCAGGTCTTTTTGCATTGTTGAGGTCACCAGTGCTTACTTTCTCAGGATGTACCAAACTGTAGACTTTGCCATTCCTAATAGTGTAGCAATTTCTCGGATGTTTCACCTGCACGGGGAGCTCCTTTGACCACATGTTTACTTCTGAGCAAAATCTTCAAAATGCAAGCACCACACCTCAAATCAACTCCAGACCTTTTATGTGCTTGATTGAAAATAAAATAATAATGAAGAAATTGCCCACACCTGCTCATGGAACAGCCTTTGAGTCAATTATCCAAATACTTTTGGTCCCACATCTAAAGGTACTGAAACCCCTAAACCCTTCATCCAATTTTAGTGTGGATACCCTCAAACTCAAAAGAAAAAGGAAAAAAGTCTGGTACCATGTTGGCCAATAGAAAACTAGTTTAGTGCAGGTTTGATACCTTTTAATGGCTAACAAAAATAGAAGTAATGATGTTACATAGCGAGCTTTTGAGACATCACCAGTCCCTTTATCAGGCGTACTACCAACGTAGTATGATGTCTCGAAAGCTCGCTATGTAACATCATTACTTCTATTTTTGTTAGCCATTAAAAGGTATCAAACCTGCAATACTCTTATTTTGTTTCTCCTAATGAGAGCACTAAACTCGCATTATATAACTAAAACTTGAATATGTTTTAGTAAACAGGTAAAAAAAAAATATATTTGTGTAAGATTCCAAATCTATATGGACCTAACTGTATGTATACAGAGAGCAATGCAGGAGTGGCATTATAAATACTAGGGGCACTATGGTGATATTAGTACTACTGAAGTACTGAGGGGGCATTATTATTATTGGGCACAATATGGCGGGCATTGCTACTAATGGGGGCCCTCTTGGGAAATATTATCGCTATTGGGGGCACTATTAATTATGAGGACACCACTATTGCTAGGGGGAAAAAATGTATGCCACTGTTATTTCTGACAATATAGTGTTTGTGGGCATGGGGGGAGCACAGCGGGCACAGTATTAGGAGTAGCAGCAGGATGACATAGTGTTCTGTATAAATTTGGGGGCTAAGCTGGGTACTACTTATACTAGGGGTCTGATCTGGGGTCTGTATAAATTTGGATGTCATTATAAATTTGGGGGCTGATCAGGCATTTATAAACTTAGTCTCTGATCTTGTGTCTGTATAAATTTGGGGTCAGGAAATTTCGGGTCATGTGGAGTCTGCATAAATTTGAGGGCTGATCTCAGGTCTGCAAAATTTGGGGTCTGATTTGGGGGTCTGCATAAATTTAGGGGCTGATGTGGGGTCTATGTAAATATTGGGTCTGTATATATTTGGGGGCTAATTTGGGTTCTCTAAATGTAGGGGTGGATCTGGGGTCTTTATATATTTGGAGACTGACTTGGGGGTCTATATTAATTTGGGGACTGATTTGCAAAAAACTGTATCAGTCCAACCTCATGTCCCGTATATTAATGCTGGTGCTGTTCCTATTTGACGGAGGGGCTGCGCACACCTGACCAAAGAGGTCTTCACGTGATGGTCTGGACCAAATAGAGAAGAAAAGGGAAGTGAACAACTCAAATTTGTGGAGATGTCACCTGTAAGCCACTAGCACTGCCCTTGACTGCTTCTTTACCAATGTGTTTTAATCTCTTTATTTAAAACTAGTGTTACTTTAAATTGATTCAGGATTAGAGGGGGCAATCGGCCTGCTTTGCCTGGGGCACTAAAATACCTCGTCCCATACCTGGCAGCAGAGTCAGCAGCAGAACAGCAGAGCAATGTCTCATTAGGATATCAATGTTGAATGTGAAGACTGAGTATTTACAGCACTACTTACACCATGTAACAGAAAGGCATGTAGACAGTTGTAACTAGATGCAAATGGGGGAGAGGTATCAAACTGGTGTAAAGTAGAACTGGCTTAGTTGCCTATAGTGACCAATCAGATTCCACCTTTCATTTTCCCGAGCTCCTTTGGAAAATGAAAGGTGTAATCTGATTGGTTTTCCTTTACACCGGTTTTGATAAATCTCCCCCAATGTCTTTCAGAGTGAAGAGGAATTCTGGGACCTATAATCCTTCAAGTTGATAATGGCAAGCCCTAGCAGCATCAAAACAACAGTGCTGCACAGATCTGGACAACATAATAGAAAACAAAATATAATTACTTCTGAGCTATGATGGCATCGTCTGGTGATCATTCAGATACAGAGGTACTTTGCTGTATTTTTCAAAAGTTTTGAAAATCGCTTTAAGATTCCTCATTGGGAAGAGAGAGAATTGTGCACACTGCAGTCTCTGGTAAATGAAGAGCTAATTACTGCAGCTGCTGTATATTATACTGCATACAGCAAATGCTCTCCTGGTTACACAGAGTTTATTTATGAAGCATATCATCTCTTTACATTCCATTTTTTTTGCAGCCTCTACTTCTATAGCCAGTCATTTAACGTTTGCTGCCTGTGTTGAACGACCTTTGCAAATTGATTAAAAGTTGCAGTAGAAATAAAATAAACTTGTTGGGGTCCATTCACAGGTCTGCAAAATGGGTCCGGATCCGTTCTGCAATGTTGCGGAACGGATCCAGACCCATTCATTTTCAATGGGGCCACAAAAGATGCAGACAGCACACAGTGTGCTGTCCGCATCCGCACTTTCGTTCCGCAAAAAAATAGAACATGTCCTATTCTTGTCAGCAGACATGGACAAGAAAAGGCATTTCTATTTAAAGTGCTGGCCATGTGCGGTTTGCAAAATGCGGAACGCACATGGCCGGTGTCCGTTTTTTTTGGATCCGCATTTTGCGGACCGCAAAACAATTGCAGACGTGTGAAAGGACCCTTATAGTGTACATTATGGAAAGAGGACTACATTATTATTGTTGATTTTCTTTCATTTGGCACATTGCACTAAATAAACGCAAGCTGATTTATTAATGTAATGTTTTTTTCCCATCAAAATATTTTGATATTTGCGAGAGATTTACAGTATATATGGCTGGGTACCTGCCAATGTTATGCAAGTGTTTATGACAAAATATATACACTTCTGTCAAATGAAAAATACTGATGACAATGTGAGGCAATATTTATATCCTAGCCAATCAACCATGCCTGCAAACCACATCTGTCACGATATGTGGACAACCAACCAAATCCACATTGGGAACTTGTCAGTAAACGCATGCTTTTCATTTGAAAAAGCGCAAAATTGGAAAATTACTTTGAACTGTGCAATCTGTTCGATCTGAATTGTATTATGTGGTCTTACTGTTTCCAAAAGCATGTAGATTTATCATTACTTGTGCAAAATGCCATTGTATCACTCGCTAGAAGGAGCTATTATGAGCAAAGAGTCTTTAAAGGGGTCGTCTCACTACAGTAAATGGCATTTATTATGTAGAGAAAGTTAATACAAGGCACTTACTAATGTATTGTGATTGTCCATATTTCCTCCTTTAATCTCTTGATTCTTCTTGCCATCGTATCACACACTGCTCATTTCCAGGGGTTATGGAGCATTGCAATGCAGATAAGTGGTGGACAGGACGGGAGCTGCTGCGCATGCATTCCTACGCACGCTCCCAGGGTCCCGTTCACCAGAGTGCCCAGTGCTTTTTCCTACAATGTGCAAGCAGCACTGGTTTCATAGGGATGATGCTACTGACGGGTGCCTTTACAAGATGCGGACCTGTGCTTAGGGCATATGCCAGACTTTAAAGCTGTAAGTCTAGTACCCCAGACCTGGGAATACTAGAGCTACACATAGTTTTGTGTTATATATAATTTATTTTTATATGTGTTATATGGCCGTAATTACCAGTAAGGAATGGTTGGCAATGGTTTCGAACAGGGTTAACCATTATATTTCTCCCCTCTTGGTAGAAGTGGGCTGGTCCTGCTTCCTGTCAGGAACACAGTGTGGAGAGGAAGCATACACCAGAGCTCCTGCTCCTGTGAAAGGTTCTCCAGAGAGATCAGCTATATCAGGTACTCAAGTGAATGCTTGAGAAGACAGATAGCAGAGTGGACTGCTACAACCAGCATTAAAGGCACTGCTGCCTTTAAACATAGAAGAGGATTCTTTACGGTAAGAGCAGTGAGACTCTGGAACTCTCTGCCTGAGGAGGTGGTGATGGTGAGTACAATAAAGGAATTCAAGAGGGGCCTGGATGTATTTCTGGAGTGTAATAATATTACAGGCTATAGCTACTAGAGAGGGGTCATTGATCCAGGGAGTTATTCTGATTGCCTGATTGGAGTTGGGAAGGAATTTTCTCGTAAAGTTGGGAAAATTGTCTTCCACCTCACATTTATTTTCCCCCTTCCTCTGGAGGATAACAGGCTGAACTAGATGGACAGATGTCTTTTTTCGGCCTTATGTAAACTGTTACTATGCTGTGAGATGAGGGACTACGGCTAAGACACCCATCACCCAGAATACTACTAGGTCAGTACAACACAAAGTGCTAAACTGCAGCCAACCAACCTACCTCCATTCCTTTCTGGTGCCAGAAAATTACACTGCTATTCTGGCCTCATTCTTCAATACTACATTTTTACTGCACCTAATCCGGGCCCCCTACCACTCCAATCCTCCGCACCGACTCCTCCAAGGCTTGCTACATAAACACACTGAAAGTTATCTATGGGGTAAATGCCCCCATGGGCACTCTGTACTGTAAAGATGAAAACAAGCACAGGGAAGCAGGGCTTCTATTCCAAAAGGCTACAAGCTGGGAATCGCTTAGGAGGAGTCGTCTTCTCTATCAGACATGGCTATCAGGACCATAAGCCAAGTCAAAAAAGAGGGGTGGCGGCAGTCAGGATTTTTGGACTGCTTTATTTTCCATCGTTAATGTTTTCAACTCAATTCAATTTTTTCTGTCCCTTTGGAGTATATCTTTAAAAAATTTCCAAAGGTCAAGCCTCCCATGTGACCACTGGCAAACAGATATTTCTTTGAGCATTAATATCTTTTCTCTGTTATATTCCAGAGTTTTCCAGAATTCAGACGTTGGAGTTGGTTGCATTCCATTGTAAGTGTCAAGTTTTATGGACTGAGTCCCTCAAGGATGCTTTATTGTTCAGAGAACTCAGTTGCGCTCCAGCACCTGGCATCCTGTAATGTAAATTATTCTCGAAAAGCTCTTAAGACATTTCCAAGTGCAAAAAAATGTTCTCTTATCCTGCAGCTATTGTGAGAGAATAAATGAACGCCAACCTTAGCGCAGTTTTTTTTAATTGTGATTTAATTAGCTTATTTTAATTACTAGCTAAATGCCAAATACGTAAAACATAAAAAAATAAAAAATAAACCTAGAGATGAAAATATTGTACTCTTTGTTCTGGGGCTGAAGGTTAACCGCTTTCATTTTTAATTTTCAGAGTAAAAGGGGGGAAATAATACAATAGAAACTGATTTTCATAAATATCAATTATACATATCGTAATCAGAGATTCTAATATAGAAGAAGCATGATGAGACAGGGTCAGTGTTAGGCCCTTATGCACACAACCGTTTTTGTGGTCCGCATCTGAGCCGCATTTTTTGCGGCTCGGGTGCGGACCCATTCACTTCAATGGGGCCACAAAAGATGCAGACAGCCCTCCGTGTGCTGTCCGCATCCGTTGCACCGTTCCGTGGCCCCACAAAAAAAAATTGCATGTCCTATTCTTGTCCGTTTTGTGGACAAGAATAGGCATTTCTACAATGGGCCGCCCGTTCCGTTCCGCAAATTGCGGAAGGCACATGGACGGCTTCCGTTTTTTGCGGATCCACAAAAAACGGCACGGTCGTGTGCACGTAGCCTTATACTGGGCTTATTTGGGGACACTAAAAGGTCCCTGCGCATGGGTGCAGGTTAACGTGCAGAAAATCCGCACTAGATCCGCACCAAAAACTGAGGAGCTCAATGGAATACAGCACAGCCTGCTATAACCACCTAGCTATAAATACTATAATGTTCAATCTATGACCGGCTCCATATGTCATGCATACCATTTTATTTTAAAAATAATTCACATAAAAATACCAATTGAACAATCTAATAAAAAAGGAAATAAAAAATACATACACATATACAGGTATATCTCTCTTAATGGCGAGTAGATTAACAATTATAATCACAGTCCCCTCTATTGGTTCCTATTGCGGGGCTCACGCAACTTTTGGAACTTTTTTTAATATGTAGCGGTCTTATAAAGACAAATTGTCACCAATTATTATACTCCTCTATCATGTATCATTTTGTATTGATACAATATACTCTTGTTGCCACTTTGTTTTACTTTTCCATATGCAGCATACTTCGTATACACTTGGGCCAGATACAGTATTTATCTTGCTTACCCGTCTTCTGGTGTGTTTATTCCATGCTGGGAATAACAATTAGCACAAACTTGGCTTTCTCCTGTATGGCTGTTCCCCTCCAAAAACGCTGGATCTCGCAGTTAGTCCGCGTGCTGGAGCTGGTACTTTTGTTTTAGCGCATGCGAATTAGGAATATCGGTACGCCAGCTTTGCTCCGTGGCATATGTTTTATTCTTTCATGGAGGATCTTAGTTTTTCCCCTTCTGTATTGTCGCTATCTTGCCTTTGTATTTCTTTTTCCAAACGCGTTTCGAAACCTGACCTGAAACCTGGTTTCTTCTTCAGTGGTCAAAAATATGATATAAATGAGGGACAAATCACTCCTTAATATTGAGTCAGTATGATCTTTATAAACCCGGACTAGACTATATCAGGCTAGCGTAGTAACTAAAAACTTGGACTGGACAACATTTGCTATTTATCTCTTATTCACATATTGCGAAATCTTTATTTGCTCTTAATGCTTTTCTTTATTATTTCATTGTTATATAATATCTTCACTAATCATCATGTATAAAGATATAATGAACAATCATATATGAATATATAATATACAAAAAAGAAAATGATATATATACTGTATATCCATGGAAGTTTTAGAGCCAGTGGGAGGAAACAGGTCATGTCGATGTGCTGGAAAACAGCCTGACATCGACATGTCGTGTAAACCTGCCTCCAGCCCGTTCATAGGAAGCCAAAAATTTCCAATTCCGAATTAAGTCCCAACGGTGGCAACGGCCCAAATTCATAAATTATTCTAGACTCATACTTCAACATCTTAGAGATAAAGTCCCCTCCTCTCCAATCCTTCTTCACTGATTGGATCGCTTCATATTTCAAACCTGATTGATTACTGGCATGATGTATCTTAAAGTGATATGATAAAGTGTGTTTCTCATATCCTTTCTTAATATTATTAATATGTTCTGACACTCTAGTTTTGAACATTCTTCCTGGGCCTATGTACTGTTTAGCACATGGACATTTATAACTGCCTCACTATTACATGAAAATGTTTCCTTAATTTCCCATTCAAATGTGTTTGTCCTAGACATTATTTTAGTCGTCTTCCTATCAAACCCAGTGGCCTTGCAATTGCTACATAAGCCACATCTGTAGAATCCCTTTAAATTTACCCATGGTGTGGTACTGGTTATAGATTTTTCTTTCTGTTTTCCTATAGTTGAAGCTACCTGTAGTCCTAGATTTTGAGCTTTTGTATATAATATGGGTGTTTTTTGGGGGAAAATTGCTGCCAAGCTTTTATCCTCTTGCAATAGATGCCGGTTGTGATGGTGGGATATGGTGTGTTGTTTATCATTTTGTCACTGTTCATAATTTTACTGATTTTAAGAGTGTTGTCTTGTTGCTCTACCATGCTGTGTATTTCCAGAATTGTCCAGCCTTAATTACATTACAGGAAGGTCTGATAACTGATTCAGCTCAGTGACCATCGGCAGCCTGGCTGTCCTCATGCCTCTTGATAAACCCCTGCTGACATTTCCTGACTGTCCATTCATGACCCTCTGCTCCCCAAACGCTGGAGATCACCCCCTGTGGTTCCTTGATCACTGAGGCACCATTTCCATCCACCCTGTCTGCCTACCCCGGGGATATAAGGACAGCAGGCCAGTAAGAGAGATCCTTTGTGGGACGCTGATGCTAGGGACAGCACCCCAAAGAGACTTAGAGGAACCTTGCTTACCCTGGAATATACTGCCTCTACAGAGAAGAAGCATCTGGAGCCACACTGCCATATCGATCTCCAAGCTGGAGGAGTTGACCCTCATCTCCTGGAGTATTTATCCTGTTATTAGCCTGTAGCCGTGTTCCTGGACTATTTTACCCTTTGTGTGGTGGAGTATTTTTATGGCCCTTTCGGTTTGCATATAATAAAGTTCCTTGGGCTGTTCACTCATTCCTCGCTTTTTTGATTTTGGGATACTGGAGTAGGACCCTGTGACACCAGTACTTATTTATAATGGCTGGTATTTTCTTATATTCTACATTGAAAGGCAATACTAATTTAGATGACTCCCCTATTCCATCACATAATTTTTCTTTTTGTCTCAAAAAATGTTTGTCTGTTTTGTTTTCTTACTTTATTTAAGTCATCTAACAAGGATGGTAGATATTGTTTTTCAAGGAACTGAATTTTCATAGATTCTGCCTCTATCTCAAATTGATCATCCCGTGTACAATTCCTCTTAAGGCAATGAAATTGGCTAAATGGTATAATGAACAGCCAACGGGGTAGGTGACAACTGGTATTCAATATAAAAAAAAATTTTGCTACCGATTTCTGATGAGTACTGCATATGAATTTTGATTTCCTGACTTCTATATTTAGATCAAGGAATTGCACTGATTGCATGCTCATATTTGATATAAACCTTAAGTTAAGTTGATTGTCGTTAGACCTTCTAGAAATCCCATTAACTCTTCATATGAGTCTTTCCAAACTAAAACAATGTCATCGATATACCGTCACCAGAGCACAGGACACGACCCCAGCCTAGGTGTTATTACATCCTGTTCCCATGCCGACATAAAAAGGTTGGCATAACTGAGGGAAAATCTGGTGCCCATGGCGGTACCAGTCTTCTGTATATAATATTTGGGCCTAAAATAAAAATAATTATGTGTGAGAATATATTTAATACTATCCAATATGAATTGTAATTGTTCTATTTTTAAACCTTTTTTGGGGTTATTATTTTTGATACCGCCTGTATACCCTGTTCATGGTTGATACAGGTATATAATGAGCTAACATCTAGTGTTGCCATAAATAAATATATATTGTAAGGGATCGTTTACTCTTAGGGGGTCGCCGTCACAGATTACTTCACCAGACAAGGGTAGAATGTCCAAACTCGTGTTTTTATTCCGGACGTTTCAGGAAAACAGGTTATGAAGTCGCAGCTTTAACTCATCACGTGTGACAGCCACACAAAATAATAAACACTTGCCCGTCTAGGCTCTAACTAAACATATGACGTGTCTCTCTGACTCACCTATGCATCACAGTTTGCACATTGTCTCAGGTGTGGCTTTCTCAGCCCAATAGTCCAGCAGCCTCCAGGTTGTAGCAAATACAAGTCCCTTTGGGGGATTGTGGTCCAGCAGTCCTCCCATCTCTGGCCTTGTGACCCTTGTGCCGCAGGCTTCACTGCGTCCCCCAAATTACAGGCTGTCACTTAGCCTCGTGGTCCCTCAGCCTAGCCCGACTGAGACCACACACTCAGAGACTTTACAGGCCTCTGTTTCCGGATAACACTCTCCCCAGAGTGAGACACACCCAAGATCCAGTAGCAGGATTAAAAAGGATCCCTGGACATGAGCATGCCCTAAGTCCCGGACTGGAACCTGAGGAACAGGCACCCACCCAGTTGGACTAAGAACACCACACTGCATGCCACATCTTGCCATCCTAAACATGTAATAGCTAACATACCTAGGGGTGAGATAATACGTGCAAGAAGAAACTGCACGGATGTAAAAAGGCTTCATGGATTAAAGCTGCAAATATTTCTCACAGATTATGCAAAAGAGCCTATGGCATAAAGCAGGTGGAGGATGCAATACGAGAGGTCTCAACCATTGAAAGAGGATCCCTATTTCATTCTAGACAGGAAAATTCATTATTAAAAAAGGGGGGTGTACCTTGTAATGCAACTACCAAATGGAATCAAAATCACAATATAAATTGCAGAAACACTAGCAGTAGGAAGAATAATCTGTTTGTTACTCAATACAGTACAGAGTTTCAACAAATATGCTACATTATAAAGAAACATTTTCCGGTCCTGGCATATGACAAAGAATGGACCGACATAGTTGAAGATGGGGTTCAATGTGCAGCTGGAAGAGCGCCACCAATCGCAAACTATGTCAGCCCCAGTCTGTACCAGGAAAAGAAAAAATTGCAACCAGTCTGGCTTAAGACCAAAGGGAGCTATAGGTGTGGACACCACAGGTGTATTTGCTGTACACATATGTTGATCTCCAAGACGTTTGTTACAGCATCAAGCGATAGAGTATTTCAAGTAAAATTGTACCTCAATTGTAATACAACCCATGCAGTTTATTTAATTACATGCAAAAAGTGTAATTTGCAATATGTGGGGTGCACCATCAATGCTATCAAAGCCAGAATACGCAAACACATTTCTGATGTGCCCCACCGTGGCAATCGCAATGTATCTGCAGCTAGTCTGCATTTGGCTGTTTGCCATGGTGGGGACACATCAGACATGGTGGTACGGGGCATAGAAAAAGTCTTTTTGCCCAAACGTGGAGGAGACCACAGAAGAAAATTATTTGAATACGCGTCAACCAGATGGTCTAAATAAACGCCTGGATTTAATCCTGCACCAATAATAGACATCTCATAATTCACGCAGCTTTCATTCATTTTTGGGAACACATGTAGGGGATCTTTCCCTTTCTCCTTTAATTTTATTATATTTTGTTATATTCCAGTAACTTTTTATCCAGCGTATACCTTATGTGTGTTTTTGGCATAGTTTTCTTTAGGGGCGCACCGAAATTCCTAATCCATTTCGGCCGATATGTTAATTATGTTTTTTTTGTGTTTTTCTCTTTTATTTTTATTTTCATGAGAAGAGTTGTTTAAAGGTGTGACACCTTTCCAGGGGCGGTTGCAGTCATGGGAACACAATTAGTGAAAACAGGTGCACTATCCCCTTTAAAAGGTTCCACTTTTTATGTCTTACTGTGTCATGAGGAAGGGCTGGAATTGTCTCTGGTAGCCCGAAACGCGTAGAAAAAAACTACTATTTTTTGTAACTAATGGATGAGATTTTACCGCAAGCAAAATAAAAGATTCCTTTATCTAAGTGAAGCTGGATTCCTTGAAACCCTTTTTCTGCATTGTGCCACCCGGGCCTGACTCGGGATATCCGTGCTCACAGGTGAAGGAGGGGCAGGTGAGAGCTACTGAACTTTCCATTTCCTTTTAATTGGAAAGCTGTTACATTTGCCTAGTTAGAAACATAGAAAGAATAAAAAAATAACTCGGACAACCCCTTTAAGAGCAAGTAAAGATATTGCAATATGTGAATAAGAGATAAATAGCAAACGTTGTCCAGTCCAAGTTTTTAGTTACTACACTAGCCCGATTATAGTCTAGTCCGGGTTTTTAAAGATCATACTGACTGTGTGATTTGTCCCTCATTTATATCATATATCTGACCACTGAAGAAGAAACCAGTCAGGTTTCAAAACACGTTTGGCAAAGAAATACAAAGGCAAGATAGCAACAATACAGAAGGGAAAAAACTAAGATCCTCCATGAAAGAATAAAACATATGCCACGGAGCAAAGCTGGCGTCCCAATATTCCTAATCCGAATGCACTAAAATGAAAGTGGCGGCTCCAGCACGCGGACTAACTGCGAGATCCAGCGTGTTTGGAGGGGAACAGCCATACAGGAGAAAGCCAAGTTTGTGCTAATTATTATTCCCAGCATGGAATAAAAACACCAGAAGACGGGTAAGCAAGATAAATACTGTATCTGGCCCAAGTGTGCACGAAGTATGCTGCATATGGAAAAGTAAAACAAAGTGGCAACAAGAGTATATTGTATCAATACAAAATGATACATGATAGAGGAGTATAATAATTGGTGACAATTTGTCTTTATAAGAGTGCTGCATATTAACAAAAGTTCCAAAAGTGTATGAGCTCCGCAATAGGAACCAAAAGAGGGGACTGTGATTACAATTGCTAATCTACACGCCATTAAGAGAGATATACTGTATATTGTATATATATTTTTTATTAATTTTTTTAGATTGTTTTTGGATACTGACTTGTTGCGGCTGTTCTTCAGACCTCACCCTCCCATTGAAAAGGGTGAAATCTGCACCAAAAATCGCACAGAGAATTGACATGCTGCAGATTTTCAAAATCCACAGGACAGGTCAATTTCCGCACAAAAAAAAAAGAAAAGAAAAGTGTACATAAGATTTGTCTAATCTTATACACTTTGCCCGTATTACGCTGCAGTTTTTCCACACGGAAAAAAACATGCATAAAGCCTGTGTGCCTATACACTTAAAGTAATGATTCTGAGGGCCACACCCTCCATCGATGCAGAATATGTAATTGTCTGCTTTTTTTAATTGCATGGTAATCTTTGTTGCTATTAGAAATGAGCAGATTGACTCGTTGACAAGCAAAAGTTCTTCACCTGCGAGGGGCTGTCCCTGCTGCTGAAGCTCCGGTCTGCCGCTTGATTGACTTCTCATCCGGCTCTGACAATCTCATGCCTGTGCCACTGCTTCGAGTAGTGATGCAAGTGAAAAGGCTCTGCTTCCAAGGTGGACACTGTCATGTGCCACTACCCAGAAATGCACAGTCGCAGCTTCTGTAGCTCAAGCAGAGCTTCGCCGCTTGTGCTGCTACTCGGAGCAGCGGTACAGGCACGAGATACTCATGGCCGGGCTATATATACAGGCATGTTAATCAGGTGGCAGAGGGGAGCTTCCTCGCAGTGGGGACAGGTCCTAGCAGGTGAAGAACTCTTGTTGAAGAACAAATCGATTCTCATGCTCATCTCTAGTTGCTATCATTGTACACATAGGACATGCCTAGTATTGTATAAAAATGGATAATTCAAAATCAGTGCAGAATTTATTTGACAACCCCAAAGTAATCACAATGACTCGCACACAGTGGCAACCATCTGGTCCTGGTCATTATTTCATCTTGGTTTGAAAAAGGATTTCAGTATCTCGAAAGTTGTGTTTAACTGCCTGAATATACGCTTAAAAACAATTTTATTAGTGATTTAGATCTTTCATAAACTGCAAGACGGTAGGAGTGATCTATGTGGCCACTTGTATTTGCCTCAAACAGTATGTAGGCAAAACGAAGAGGGAGTTCAGGAGACGTATTGGCGAACATTTGCTGAACATCACAAATGAAGACGATACGCCTATTGCCCAGCATGTGGCGGAATGCCACCCAGGAGCAAAACAGTGTATCTCTTTCCAGGGCATAGAACATGTCAGAGCATCTCCAAGAGGTGGAGATATAGACAACCTGCTACTGAGAAAAGAGGCTCAATGGATCTTTACATTACGCACAGTGAAACCGTTTGGTCTTAATGACCATATATCATATACTTGTTTCATCTGATGCAATTCTCACCGCCACCCCTTCTAATGTTCTAGGTACACAATCAATGCCATGGAAAATATGTGATAGTGGCAATCAACACACTACATGGCTACCAGGACATATGAAGATACCTAGTAAATCATCCCATATAGTTATCGTGTCTGGGATTATATGTATGACTAGGTGGCTATGAAATCTTTATATGTACTAACTGTCCCAGTATCCAACATGTGGGACCAATAGTAACATACTTTTATATATATATAATTATTCAGATGCTGGTCCATACTGTCACCTCCATCCCAGTCCCAGCATCCAATATATGGGACCATTAATAATTTATATATATAACTATTCGGGTGCTGGTCTTTATTGTCCGATTATCACCCCTTATATGTCACCAACATTCAGTGTTCCCCATCGATAGTAAGCTATATATGCCCACGATAATATATACCCACAGCAGCGACTAGCAGAGGAGATTGGTTAGAGCGGACTAGCTGAACGTCTCACCTCTTCAGGGTGACGTCACCGCCTGCCGATGAAGCTCCGCCCAGTGGGAGTGGCGAATTTGATATGAGTTTGGCGGCTGAGCGGCCGCGAGACGGCTGCAAACAAGAGTGCCGGAGGCTGTATCTCTTCTGAGCTGCACGCGCGCAAACAGACGCGTGCAGCGTTCTCCTTAGCAGTGGCCATAGCGTATGTTACCTAAGACATAAGAATACTACACTAATGCCACTGAAAATCTGCTCCTGAAGACATGTCACTACTTACATAGTGACATAGAAACGCGTCGAGCAGACGCTGTAATAGGCAGAGACGGTCTTTCTATAGCTAGTGATGGGAGAAGAGAGATCAAAAACAATAGGGTTGTAAGTAGAGCTCAAATATAAAGCTCTCACCCACAGCATCTCTATCCCATTCACTATGCCCTCTACTCATTAAGTGTGATACATTGTTGCAGCCTACTGATTTAGCTGCCACAAATGTTATAGCTGGTTTACTTGATAAAGCATAGATAACCCCAGCACACATAAGTGAGTAAATGTTCAGTGCATCTGGCTAACTATCAGGATACGCATACCAGGCGGAATACACTGATAATTCCAGTCTTGCACGTTTTGAAAACGTGGAGTGAGTGGCTACACCCATACAATTGTGGGGTGAGCCACCTGTCCAGGTTTAGCCTGATGAATTCTTTATGTGGCAGGTTCGCCACGAGTTTTAAATATATCACTAATAAAATTGTTTTTAAGCGTATATTCAGGCAGTTAAACACAGTGTTCATACATATACGCAAAATATAGTTCACAGTTATACCCATCTCGAAAGTTGTACCTTATTATTGTGATGACGTTGGGGTTCTGAATAAAATTCTGTATGGCGTCTGAATTATCCATTTGTGATTGTGACCTGGGACATTGGCCACCCTAGGTAGCTGCACCAACCCATGACAATATTTCTGATGTGATAATGTTACTGTTGAATGGACACAGAACATATTGTCAATAAGTTCTAATAGTTTTTCTTTTGGATTCAGTACATGACAGACAGATAAATTATGGCATGCTTCATCAGATGTAGATGCCACTGGCTAGAGCTTGTACAGCAGCACACAGAGGCTGTGAGGCTCAAAGCTAAGGAGCCATCCAACCTCTGTGCACTGATCCATTCTCGGGAATGCTCTCCATAAGGAGATATATATTCCCTGAATCCTGACAGGCCTCTCACCCAGTTAAGCCAGCACTCTCTGCTCTGCACTGATGAGGGGCAATCACTCCAAAACAGCTGTCTGCAGATGAGATGCTGGCTTTTTTATTATCCAAGTCATGTCTTATGGTCTATTTAAAAAGTTGAACATTGACTTATAGGACTATAGGACTTATAGGAATCCCCTAAATCCAGGACTAAATAGTCACAGTATGAGAGAGTGGGGCAGAGACCATGCCATATGAGCTTGCAATCTAAAGGGTACAGTTACCTCTACTGTGGTCATATTGCATCACAGAAGATACAATAACTTTATAGTTATTTTATTTCTTTATTCTGGTAACATTACTGAATCCAATGGAAATACCACCTAGCCTTGCCAGTAAACACATCAATTTCATTATATCTATCACCTGCAGATGCGGCTGTATGCTAACACTCCATGCACACAGGACGACCAACATATCAGCAGCGATGAATGAACAACAGGTGAGGAGACTGATAACTGCAGAGAACGTTCATCATCTGACCACCCCGATAACTGCTCAGTCATTATATCAATTAGATGGACTTCAGCTTATTTCACTGCTGAAATATTAACACAGCCACCACCATGCCTCCCAAGCGTCTCTCTTTTTGATTCAAGTCTCTTAGTCCCTCTTTTTGACCTGGGAAATAAATGTCCATAATAAACTTACTTATCTGCTCCAGAAACTATCTGCCTGGTTCCTATTGATTGATTGGACCTCATTATTTGGTGCAATTTGTACCTTAAAATGTCTATAATCAGAGTGCAATCTGTATGTTGGGTTGAGCAGTGTTTGCACATAGTTCATTCAAAGTGTCATGCGAGCTTGAGAACATATCTACTGATTATCTACTGTCATTCTCACAGATCAACAACTAAATAGCATTCATGTTCTAGTGCATGGATCATCAGACTCCAGCACTCTAGCTACTGTGAAACTACAACTCCCAGCATGGTCCATTCATGTCTATGGGAGTTCTGAGAACCAGTGTTGGACTGAGATGCCTAGGGCCCACCAGTAACATTCAGTCTGGGGGCCTACTGTATACCTACATACTACCTGCTCACACAGCAGCAGTCAGCAGCTAGATGTTACAAGGTGATTAATTATGGAGGTGCAACGGGCCGCTTCCCCCCAGGGCCTCTATTTCGTGACCCAGGTGTAGTAGGAATGCTGAGTGGTGTAGCCTAAATGTCTTTTTATGTGTGTCACGGTGCTCCTACCTGGATACTGATGGACCCCAGGCTTTGGCTCCGAAGCAATAAAAAGGGTGAATAATTGAGGAATTTGAAAGAATAACTTGAGTCCAAACCTTGCGATGAAGTTCAATGGCAGCTTTACTAGAATAAACATTTCTTCAAACAGTTTTAAGGCTTTGTCTTGGTTCCAGCAGGCTTTAGCATGAACTGGCAGAAAAACTCAACTCTGCTTTATCTCTTTCTCTCTGCTGTACTGACAAGCTAACTGGATAACTTGGCTTCTTCTTGATGATGCACTTCACTCTGTAGTCTGACTTAGTTTCAGCCAAGGAACCTTACTCCTGGCTTCTGAGGCTTCAGGCTTCTGCCTCTATGGCCAACAGAGCTTAGGGTTCTCTGGCGGGCATGGGTATGTCTAGTAGAGACATGCCCCTGCACACCCTTCTACTGGCTGGGGGTAAACTCTAACTGGAAACTTCTGCCCCCACCCTTCCTTCAGGAAGTAGGGCTAGCCCACTTCTCTCCAGAGGGGGACTAGAATGGAATAGAGAGTTCCATTTTACCTAAGTACAGCCCTGCTATGTTTGCTGCCACCTGCTGGTGAACCAGGCACATTACATATGAACAGTTGCATAACAAGATTAGGAATGCACATTGTGGAGGACCTGGACAAAATACATAAGATGATGTTGTGTTAGCCCATTAGAGATAGTAGCAGGGTGCAGGAGAGATAACACCACTCTGGGATGTTACAGAGGTCCCTGCACTGACTTCCAGATAGCAGGTCCCTCGGGAAAGAGGATGCTGGCTGGTCTGCCTCTATACCTAGAGGTCATCAAGATCTAGAAGTCATCTCAGCCACCCCATGCATCAATTATGATAAAGGAGTAGTTTGCTAAATAATTTACCCAGTTTTTCTTATGAACATAGGCTGGTTCAGGTGCTGTACTCTGCACTCAGTGTACTGTATCATGTGCCACTTGTGCAGGGAGTAGGGAGCTAGGGGCCCACCTTGCCCAGGTGCCCACCGGGGGATTCACCTGTTCCCCTGTGGGCCAGTCCCAGACTGCTGAGAACACTGTTTTTAATGCAGTGCCTCCTGCATCTAATATTGACCGCCGGCTTTGTCTATGCCTCCCAAGTGTCTCTTTTTTGGAGGGACAATGCCTCTTTTTGACTAAAGTCTCTCTGTTACTCTTTTCTGCTTAAATGTCCCTCTTTTTGACCTGGGAAATAAATGGGCATTAATAAACTTACTTAACTATTCCAGAAATGATCTGCCTGGTTCCTACCTATATATTAGACCTCAACATCTATATTTCTTCATTACTTGGTGCAATTTGGACCTTAAAAAGTCTATAATCAGATAATTTTTGTGCAGCTATTTAAAGAGATATTCCAGCACATGGGCTGAACATGCTGTAAAAAACATAACAGAACTCATACCCACCTCACCTATGCCTCACCGCTGTAGGTTTGACAATGCCGGGTCCCTGTTGCACCCCACCTCCTGCTATTGTCTCAACATGGTGGGAAATGCTCAAATAATGACTGGCTGGAGCCGTGACCCGCCTCACACAATGAGGTGTAATGCATTACTGGGTGCATTATTCTCATGCTGCAACCTCACTAGTGTTGTAGAACACTGTGCCTTGCAAAAACACGTACAGGGAGTCTGCTATGGTAGTGAAACAATACTGTGAGTCCGTATGACATGCAGATGACAGGCGTCGATCTCAGAATCACTGCACACTTCACTTAGTTGGGCAGTTACAGGGCCAAAACTGACCAAATAACTCAAGTGTGAACTCAGCCTTACAGGTCAATGTTAGCGTCAAGAAGAAGCGCACTTCTTTTACACCGTCGTCAGCTGATTCCACATAGATGTCTACAGAACCTGTTCTATTAAACGCTTATACAAGTAGAGCCCCCCCAACAGAGTGAAGAGGGTGTCAGCAGTAAGTTTGTGTTGAAGTCACTGAATATTTTGCCCTTCCTCTGATCCGTCAGAACAATAACCCCCAAAAAAACGGATCCTATCTGTGGAGCATCGGCCTTCACTCGGTCAGCATTTGGTCAATAATCCATCAGTATTGCTAAAGCCCAAAAAAAACAGGAGTGGATCCAAAACAGAGATGACACATGAATGGAATATTTGCTTGTCTTCTGTGTTTTGTACTCACTCCTGCTTTTGGCTACGAAATCATAAGCCAATTCTGATGCAAAATAGGGACCATGTCATGCAGGCCTTACAGCTGTTATATAGACAGGATCCGTTGTGCGTATCATTTTTCCTTCCTTCTGACAGATCAGAAGAAGGGTCAAATAAATGATTATGTGAGCCAGGCCGAAAGGCAAAATAGTGGCCCAGTCATGAATTGGGGAGAGTAGGAACAGCATCAGAAGTCCACATGACATGACCATGAGAAGCACTATGACATAGTGGTGAGGTGGAAGCAGAATGAGGAGACCACAAAGTGGCCCAATGACAGAGTCTGGAGGTGGCAGCAGCATCAGGAGGAGGCCACAGAGTGGCACAATGACAGTGTGGAGGTGACGACAGCAGCAGCATCAGGAGGAGGCCACAGGGTGGCACAATGATGGTGTGGAGGTGGCAGCAGCAGCATCATGAGGCCACAGAGTGGCACAATGACAGTGTGGAGGTGGCGGCAACATCAGGAGGCCACAGAGTGGCACAATGACAGAGTGTAGAGGTGGCAGCGGCATCAGGAGGAGGCCACAGGGTGGCACAATGACAGTGTGGAGGTGGCAGCAGCATCATCAGGAGGCCGCAGAGTGACACAATGACAGATTGTGGAGGTGGCGGCAGCAGCAGGAGGAGACCACAGGGTGGCACAATGGCAGTGTGGAGGTAGTAGCAGAATCAAGAGGACACAGAGTGGCACAATGACAGAGTGTGGAGGTGGCAGCAGCATTAGGAAGAGGCCACAGGGTGGCACAATGACAGTGTAGAGGTGGCAGCAGCATCAGGAGGCCACAGATTAGCACAATGACAGAGTGTTGAAGTGGTGGCAGCATCAGGAGGAGGCCACAGAGTAGCACAATGACAGAATGTGGAAGTGGGGGCAGTAGCAGCATCAGGTGGAGGCCACAGGGTGGCACAATGACAGTGTGGAGGTAGTAGCAGCATCCGGAGACCACAGAGTGGCAAGGTGACATAGTGTGGAGGTGGCAGCAGCATCACAAGACCACAGAGTGGCAAGGTGACATAGTGTGGAGGTGGAAGCAGCATCAGGAGACTACAGAGTGACCGGGTTAAAGAGTGGGAAAGTGGATGGGAATACCAGTACCAGCTAAAGATGGTGGGTGAAAGAAGGAGCACTTGGCATCAGATGTGTGGCATCAGGTGGGAGGCAGCATCAGAATAGTAGCTGAGGCAGGTAGCCAGAAGAAACCGGTCTCTTTTGTCAAAGTGTTGGTGTGGCACCATGAATGATCTAGTCTGATGCATCAGGCATTGGTGGGTGGAAATCCTAGCTGATCCACACCTGATTCATCTTGACAAATTTCAGTTTCTCCACATTTTGGGTGGACAGGCGAGTTCTTCTTGGGGTAACTATGGCCCCCGCCACACTAAACACCCACTCTGATGCCACACTGCTGGCAGGGCAGGACAGCTGCCCAGTAGTCCAGCAGATCTTCAATGTGGGGTGGAAGGGTGCACTCCAAGTATGCCACAACCTGCTACTTCAGGTTCTGCTCTAAGTCTACCTGCTGGTAAAGAAAGCTGCTCATAAGCGACTCTAGACTCAAGTTGCTGCTGATGGAGCTGGAACTGCTCCTACCCCCCCACCCTGCCACAGCAGCCAAGGCAGAGGAATGTGAGCACAGAGTGCCCCCTAAATCAGACCTGCGAGAGGATGGACAATAGCGCAGATGGACAGCGTCCAACTCACTACATAGGATGTCTCCATAGTAGTTCAGTTTGTCCTCCCTCTCAGCGGCTGTAAAAAAGGCCCCCATTTTGGACCGGTAGCGAGGGTCCAACAAGGTGGAGAGCCAGAAGTTATCCCTCTGCCGAATGGTGACAATTCGGCTGTCACTACGCAAGCAAGTGAGCATGCATCGGGCTATTTGTGCAAGTGACTCGGAGGGACTCCCTGCCTTCATCTCCACTACATACTGCCACAGTGTGTCTGGGTCCTCTGCCTCGTCTTCTTCATCGCCATGTAGCTCCTCTGGCTGCTGCTGCTCCTCCTCTTCTGTCACCTGTGTAGAAAAACCACCTATTTCACTACACATTGCTTCTGCTCCAATGTCCTCCTTCTCCTCCTACTCCAGTTCAGCCTCCACAGGGCTCATGTGGCCGTGAGAGCTAGGTGCCACGTCTTCAGTCCCCTGACCAGCCAGGTTTACCAGCATCTGTTCCAGGACTTGAAGCAGTGGAATGACGTTGTTCATCCCGTAGTCCTGGCGACTGACAAATAATGTGGCCTCCTCAAAGGGCCTGAGCAAACGGCAGCTGTCACGCATGAGCTGCCACTGGCTGACATCGAAGTTACACAGAGGAGTACTCCTGTCCGCTTGGATCATCAAGAAATCATTTATGGCCTTTCTCTGTTCATATATACCGTAGTCGGTCCAACATATGGAGGGTGGAATTCCAACGGGTGGAAACGTTTCATATCAGCCTATGTTGGGGGATGCATTTCTGCCGCTGCAGCTCAAGGAGGGGGTGCTTTGCAGTGTACGAATGGCTGAAGTGCATGCAAAGTTTCCTGGCCATTTTTAGGATGTCTTGCAGATGGGTGTAAGACTTCAGGAACCGCTTGGCAATTAGACTGAACCTGTGTGCCATGGAGGGCACATGGCTCAGCCCTCCTTGATGCAGCGCCAACACCATATTCTTCCCGTTGTCGGTCACCATGGTTCCGATTTTGAGTTGTCACAGAGAAAGACAGGATTCGATTTCTTGATGAAGGACACAGAGCAGCTCCTCCCCTGTGTGACTCTGTTCGCCCAGGCAAACAAAATGCAGAACAGCGTGACAGCGCCGTGCCCTGCACATGTTGTATGCTTGAGGGGAACTGTGAATTGTCCCTGCACTGAAGGCTGAGGATATGGTGGAGGATGAGGAGGCAGAGGCAGACATTGTCACAGGACCAATGGCGTGAGAACTTGGAGGCGGAAGCGGCGTCACCTGGCCAAGTTGCTGGTGTGGCTGTGCAAGAACCACATTCATCCAGAGGGCTGTAAAAGACATGTATTGTCCCTGACCGTAGTTACAGCTCCACACATCGGCGCTGCCATGCACTTTGGCAGACACCGACAGGCTCAAGAACTGGCCCACCTCCTGTTCTAAATATGTGTGCAGGGCTGGTACTGCCTTTTTGGCAAAGAAATGATGGCTTGGGCTCTCCACCTCGGCTCGGCACAAGCCATCAGTTCTCTGAAAGGTGCAGAGTCCATCACTTGGAAATGGAGGGACTGTAGCACCAGCAACTTGGACAGGAGGACATTCAGCTTCTGCGCCGGTTGGATGAGTACACAAATACTGTTGTCTCTTGTCAATCGCTTCTGTGATCGATTGCTGACGGAATGACTGACGAGGTGGAGGAGCAGGAGCATCAGTACCAGCAGATGATGGGAATGACAGACAGCTCCCTTCGGCTGAGGTGGAGGAGCCTTGACTGCCCGAAATCGGGTGTGTGCCACTGGGTGATGCAGTGGTTGCTGCAGCAATCTGGACCACCACATCGGAGCCACGGTTCTCCCAGGCCACTTTATGGTGACGCTGCTTATGTTGACGAAGGGCCGTGGTGACAACATTAGCACCCTGGCCAGGCTTCACCTTCTGCCCACAGATTCTACAAATGGCCATGTTCACTAGTGATGAGCGGGAGGTGCCATATTCGATTTCGCGATATTTCGCGAATATTCGAATGAATATTCGTGTTATATTCGTCGAAATCGAATATTCGTAATTATTTCAATTATCGCGAATAATATCCGAATTTTTTTTCCGCGTATTGCGATTATTTATCTTGATAGTATAAGGCAACATTCCTATGCTAATTGACTATGGCTAGGCTAATACAGTCATGTGAAAAAATTAGGACACCCTTTGAAAGCATGTGTTTTTTTGTAACATTTTTAATAAAAGGTTATTTCATCTCCGTTTCAACAATACAGAGAGATTAAAGTAATCCGACTAAACAAAGAAAACTGAAGAAAAGTCTTTTCAAGATCTTCTGTAAATGTCATTCTACAAAAATGCCTATTCTAACTGAGGAAAAAGATAGGACACCCTTGCCCCTAATAGCGAGTGTTACCTCCTTTGGCTGAAATAACTGCAGTGAGACGGTTCTTGTAGCCATCTACCAGTCTTCGACATCGGTCTGAGGAAATTTTACCCCACTCCTCAATGCAGAACTTTTTCAGCTGTGAGATGTTTGAGGGGTTTCTTGCACGTACAGCCCTTTTCAAGTCACCCCACAGCATCTCAATGGGATTCAAATCTGGACTTTGACTTGGCCATTCCAGGACTCTCCATTTCTTCTTTTTCAGCCAATCTTTGGTTGATTTACTAGTATGTTTTGGGTCATTGTCATGTTGCATGGTCCAGTTCCGCTTCAGCTTTAATTTTCTAACTGATGGTCTCACATGTTCTTCAAGCACCTTCTGATACACAGTAGAATTCATCGTGGATTCTATGATGGTGAGCTGACCAGGTCCTGCTGCAGCAAAGCAGCCCCAAACCATGACACTTCCACCTCCATGCTTCACAGTTGGTATGAGGTTCTTTTCTTGGAATGCTGTGTTAGGTTTACGCCAAACATGTCCTCTGCTGTTGTGTCCAAATAATTCAATTTTGGACTCATCTGTCCAAAGAACATTATTCCAGAAGTCCTGGTCTTTGTCAACTTTATCAATGGGAAATGTCAGTCTGGCCTCAATGTTTCTCTTGGAAAGCAAAGGTTTCCTCCTTGCACACCTCCCATGCAAGTTAAACTTGTACAGTCTCTTTCTGATTGTAGAGGCATGTACTTCTACATCAACAGTAGCCAGAGCCTGCTGTAGTTCTCGAGATGACACTTTAGGGTTTTTGGAGACCTCTTTTAGCATCTTGCGGTCTGCTCTTGGGGTGAACTTGCTGGGGCAACCAGTCCTGGGCATGTTGGCAGTTGTTTTGAAAGCCCTCCACTTGTAGACTATCTTCCGGACAGTGGAATGGCTGATTTCAAAATCTTTTGAGATCTTTTTAAATCCCTTCCCAGACTCATAGGCTGCTACAATCTTTTTTCTGAAGTCCTCTGACAGCTCTTTTGCTCTCACCATGGTGCTCACTCTCACTTCAACAGTCAGGAGCACACCAAACTAAATGTCTGAGGTTTAAATAGGGCAAGCCTCATTCAACATGCAGAGTAACGATCTACTAATTATGTGCACCTGGTGTGATATACCTGTGTGAGATCTGAGCCAATTTAAGAGGGAATACATGTGAGGGTGTCCTATCTTTTTCCTCAGTTAGAATAGGCATTTTTGTAGAATGACATTTACAGAAGATCTTGAAAAGACTTTTCTTCAGTTTTCTTTGTTTAGTTGGATTACTTTAATCTCTCTGTATTGTTGAAACGGAGATGAAATAACCTTTTATTAAAAATGTTACAAAAAACCACATGCTTTCAAAGGGTGTCCTAATTTTTTCACATGACTGTATGTGTATTTTACGAAATTTCGTGATTGCTCTAACTTCGTCTCTTAGAATATTACGAATATTCTAAAAGACGAAGTTAGAGCAATATTACGAAATTTTCGTAAAATACACATATAGATTGTAATTTAGCTAATATAGTGCTATAATCCCTTTTTTCCCTCTAATTTTTTTTGCCTCTTCTGAACTTAAGTTTTGTAAAATATGTACACTATTAAAAAATATTACTATAGCAGTATATTAGCTTAAATACAATCTATGTGTATTTTACGAAATTTCGTAATATTGCTCTAACTTCGTCTTTTAGAATATTCGTAATATTCTAAGAGACGAAGTTAGAGCAATATTAAGAACATTTTCAAAAGCCGAAATTGCGATGCGAGTAATATAATAAGAAATATCCGCATGAAGATTTCAACTTAGCACTGCTATATTCCATATTCTAGCCTAATATGGAATATAGCTGTGCTAAGTTAGCACTGCTCTATTCCACACTAGGCTAGAATATGGAATATAGCAGTGCTAAGTTGAAATCTTCATGCGATTATTTCGTATTACATTACTCGCATCGCAATTTCGACTTTTGCAAATGTTCTTAATATTGCTCTAACTTCGTCTCTTAGAATATTACGAATATTCTAAAAGACGAAGTTAGAGCAATATTACGAAATTTCTAAAAGACGAAGTTAGAGCAATATTACGAAATTTCGTAAAATACACATAGATTGTATTTAAGCTAATATACTGCTATAGTAATATTTTTTAATAGTGTACATATTTTACAAAACTTAAGTTCAGAAGAGGCAAAAAAAAATTAGAGGGAAAAAAAGGGATTATAGCACTATATTAGCTAAATTACAATCTATATGTGTATTTTACGAAATTTCGTAATATTGCTCTAACTTCGTCTTTTAGAATATTCGTAATATTCTAAGAGACGAAGTTAGAGCAATATTAAGAACATTTGCAAAAGTCGAAATTGCGATGCGAGTAATATAATACGAAATAATCGCATGAAGATTTCAACTTAGCACTGCTATATTCCATATTCTAGCCTAGTGTGGAATAGAGCAGTGCTAACTTAGCACAGCTATATTCCATATTAGGCTAGAATATGGAATATAGCAGTGCTAAGTTGAAATCTTCATGCGATTATTTCGTATTATATTACTCGCATCGCAATTTGCGAAATTTCGTAAAATACACATATAGATTAGATTGTAATTTAGCTAATATGGAATATAGCAGTAAGTTGAAAACGCCACTGACTGGAGCAGCCAGGAAGCCAGGAATCCAAAGGACAGGTAAGAACAACTTTAGAGAAGTGGGAAAGAAAAAAATATAATAATAAAAAAAAAACGAATATTCGAATTCGCGAATATATAGAACGATATTCTAAATATTCGCGAAATCTCGAAATTGCGATATTCGAGAAAAAAATTTGCAATTCGAATATTCGCGCTCAACACTAATGTTCACCTCCTCTGGCGGCTTAACAAAAAAATGCCACACTGCCTAGTAGGTGATTTTACCCCCGACACTCAGCACTGACTGACTGCTACTGCCGCTGCTTCCGTGAACCCCTGCACCACTACTTTCCGGGCAGGTAGGCTCCTGCGAAGTTGGTGGTCTACCCCGGGCATGTTTGGCTCATAACCTCCGAACTGCTGCCACCCTGTTGACTCCCAGCCGCTGCTTCAAGGGCAAGCTGCCACCCTCTTCTCCTGATGATGATGAAGCCCCTAATTCACCCGGCTCCCAAGTGCGATCAGGTACATCATCATCATCGAGTACTGACTGCACATCACTGATGTCCTCCTCATCGGACTCTGGGTCAGGAGCCTGACTGCTCGCAACACCAGTTCCCACGCCACTCTCCTCATCACTACTTGCCCGCCTACCAGAGGAAGCGGCTGATGTCTCCCCTACATCTTGGCTGGCCAGTAGCTTCTGACTGGCCTCTATTAGCTCGTCCTCGCTGTATAGTGGAGCTGAGCCCACAGCATACAATACTTCTCTGGCTGAGGGAACAGAAAAGGACAGAGGCAGGTTGCGGACAGGTGAGGGCACAGGGCCTGCTCCTGGGCCATGTCAACTAAGGGTTGTGTCTGACGAACCCACGACTCTTGGCTGGGGGTGCTGATGTCACTTGGGACGAAGTGGATGACCGAGTCAACCATTCAAGAACCGCTGGGTTGCTGGTCAAGACAAGACTGCTAGATGACACTGGGAACTCAGGCCTCTCTGTCACAACCAGACATCTGAGAAGCTCTGACAGATGCCTTTCAGAACCTCCTCCTTGAGCTTTCTTTGTTTTGGTTTTCAGTTCCTCATCTCGTTAGCCTCTCTCAGCTGTCATGTAGTTGGACTGATTGCATCCCTTTAAATTCCTCCCCATAATGCATTAGTGTGCGGCTTATACAACTTCCTGGAGTGTGTGTGCATGCTGATCCTATTTCCCAGTCTTCTACAAGATAAGTGTTGTGCATTCATTTGTGATTTTCTGTTTGCTGGATCCCAGGTGACCCTGACTCCCTCCGTGTCTAGTGTAGGGAGCCGGTGGTCGTGTCCCCTCACTATTGTAGGGTGTTCAGGTGTTATACAGTCGAGGTACGAGGATATGCGATCATCTACCATTGGGATGTTCGCATAGGCTAAGCAGTCAGGGAGAGTGCCAGGTCTTATGCAGGGGTCTCCCTTTTTGTTCCTTAGTTTTGGATCCAGTGAGTCATATATTCATTTTGCATTGTCTTGTTTCCTGTACACCTTCTGTGACATTATAAGCCGCCAAAATCCGGTTTCACTTTTGACTGAACGCTTCCAGGGTCTTTCATTGGAGGTAGCTGATCTCCGTAAGACTCTTTCTCAGTTTCTGGTGACCGGTTCAGCTTGCGTTCATGGAGTTTGTTCTGAGCCTAAGATCTCGCTCCCGGATACGTTCTCTGGGGGTAGTGAGAATTTTGTGCGTTTCAGAGAGGCTTGCAAACTCCATTTTCGCCTTCTTCCCCATTCCTCTGGTGATGAGGAACGGAGGGTGGGGATCATTATATTGCTGCTCAGAGGTAACGCTCAGTCGTGGGCCTTTTCGCTGCCGGTGGGGGCACGGCCCCTCCGTTCAGTGGATTAATTCTTTTTAGCCCTGGGTCAGATATATGATGATCCGGATCGTGTTGCTTTGGCTGAGTCTAGACTACGTCTGTTATGCCAGGGTAAACAATCCGCAGAGATATACTGCTCAGAATTTCGGAGATGGGCAGCTGATACTGGTTGGAATGATGCTGCACTCCGAAGTCAATTTTGCCATGGTCTTTCAGAGGGATTGAAAGATGCATTTGCCTTTCATGAGAGGCCTATCTCCTTGGACTCTGCTATGTCTCAGGCCGTTCGTATTGACAGGCGTCTTAGAGAGAGAGGAGAGATCTCTCCTTCCTGTCATACTCAGTCTCAGGACAGTGCAGCGGTCTCATTCTGTGTGCAGGGGTCTCAGTCGCTGTCAGCCCCTTCCGAGCAGGAGCCCATGCAGCTGGGGTAGATTGCCTCTGACAATAGAAGATTCAGCCCGCATGGGAAGGTTTGTTTTTGTTGTGGAGGTATAAATCATTTGGCAAATGTTTGTCCCTCTAGGAGATTCAGGCAGTTTGTCCTGCCTGCCAGGGTGGCGCTAGAGAGCAAGAACATTTTTTGTGAGATTTTTGTAGATAGTGGAGCAGCTGTCAATCTCATTGATAATCATTTTGCGATAACTCATGGTTTCCAGGTATGCACTTTGGGAAAGGATATTCCTGTTTTTGCTATTGATTCTGCTCCATTTTCTCAGAAATCATTAAAGGGCATAGTTCCCAATATTCGTTTAATTGTGAGTGATGCTCATGTTGAGGATGTGTCATGTTTCGTCCTTAGCGGATTACCTACTCCTCTTGTGTTGGGGCTACCCTGGCTCACTAAACATAACCCCACCATTGATTAGCAAGCGAGGCAAATAAATGGTTGGAGTGACTTTTGCAGAGAGAATTGCCTCACGACATCTGTTTCTGAGGTTTCTACTAAGACTGTACCACCTTTTCTCTCTGAATTTTCGGATGTCTTCTCTGAGAGTGGAGTTCAGAATTTGCCCCCGCACAGGGAGTACGATTGCCCTATTAATCTCATCCCAGGCGCCAAGCTGCCTAAATCTTGTTTATACAATCTTTCCCAACCTGAAAGGGTCGCTATGCGTGCTTATATCTCTGAGAGTCTGAGAAAAGGACACATACGACCCTCAAAGTCACCTGTTGCCGCTGTTTATTTCTTTGTTAAGAAAAAAGATGGTTCTTTAAGACCTTGTCTGGATTTCAGGGAGCTGAACAGTATCACTATTCGTGACCCTTATCCGCTTCCTCTGATCCCGGACCTGTTTAACCAGATTGTTGGGGCTAAAATTAGATCTAAGAGGGGCATACAACCTGGTCAGGGTCAGAGAAGGATGACGAATTGAAGACGGCCTTCAATACCCCTGAGGGCCATTTTGAGAATTTGGTTATGCCTTTTGGTTTGATGAATGCCCCAGCCGTTTTTCAGCATTTCGTGAACAGCATTTTTTATCATTTAATGGGAAAATTTGTATTAGTGTATTTGGATGACATTTTGATTTTTTTCTCCTGATTTCAAGACTCATAAGGAACACTTACGTCAGGTCTTGCTCATCCTGCGGGAGAATAAATTATACGCGAAACTGGAAAAATGTGTGTTTGCGGTTCCAGAAATTCAATTTCTGGGGTTTCTTCTCTCCGCTTCTGGTTTTCGCATGGACCCCGAGAAGGTCCGCGCTGTGCTTGAGTGGGAGCTTCCTGAGAATCAGAAGGCGCTGATGCGTTTTTTGGACTTTGCCAATTATTACAGGAAGTTTATTTTGAATTATTCATCTGTTGTTAAACCACTCACTGATATGACCAGAAAGGCGGTAGATTTTTCTTCCTGGTCGGTAGAGGCGCATAAGGCCTTTTCTAATATCAAGGAGAGTTTTGCTTCCGCTCCCATCTTGATACAACCTGATATTTCTCTACCCTTCATAGTTGAGGTTGATGCTTCTGAGGTGGGTGTGGGTGCGGTCTTGTCTCAGGGTTCCTCTCCTGCCAAATGGCGACCGTGTGCCTTTTTCTCGAAGAAACTCTCCTCCGCAGAGAGAAATTACGATGTGGGAGATAGGGAGTTGTTGGCCATCAAGTTGGCTTTTGAGGAGTGGCGCCATTGGCTCGAGGGAGCCAGACACCCTATTACCGTGTTTACTGATCATAAAAATCTGGCCTACTTGGAGTCAGCCAAGCGTCTGAACCCGAGACAGGCCAGATGGTCTTTGTTCTTTTCAAGGTTTAATTTTGTTGTCACGTTCCGCCCTGGGGTTAAGAATGTGAAGGCAGATGCCCTGTCACGTTGTTTTCCGGTGGGAATTTTGAAGACCCGGGTCCCATTTTGGCTGAAGGTGTGGTGGTCTCCGCTCTTTATCCTGAATTGGAGGTAGAGGTGCAGGTAGCCCAGTCAGAGGCTCCTGATCTTTTTCCTCCTGGGAGGTTGTTTGTGCCTCTCGCTTTAAGACACAAGATTTTTAAGGAACACCACGATACTGTCCTTGCTGGGCACCCTGGGGCAAGAGCCACAGTGGATCTCATCGCTCGGAGATTCTGGTGGCCTGCGCTTCGTAAGTCGGTTGAGGGTTTTGTGGCAGCCTGCGAGACTTGCGCTCGTGCCAAAGTCCCTCATTCACGGCCATCAGGTCCTCTCCTTCCCTTACCCATTCCTTCCCGTCCTTGGACACATCTGTCCATGGACTTCATAACGGACCTGCCTCGTTCCTCGGGGAAGACTGTGATTCTGGTGGTGGTGGACCGTTTTAGCAAAATGGTGGATTTCATCCCTTTTCCTGGTTTGCCCAATGCTAAGACGCTGGCGCAGGCATTTATTGATCACATTGTCAAATTGCATGGTATTCCTTCAGACATAGTCTCTGATAGGGGCACGCAGTTTGTTTCCAGATTCTGGAAGGCTTTCTGTTCTCGCTTGGGGGTTCGGTTGTCATTCTCTTCTGCTTTCCACCCGCAGTCGAATGGCCAGACAGAGCGCATCAATCAGAATCTGGAGACATATCTGCGCTGTTTTGTGGCGGAGAATCATGAGGATTGGTGTTCTTTTTTGTCCCTTGCTGAGTTTGCTTTAAATAACCATCGTCAGGAGTCCTCTGATAAGTCACCATTTTTTGGTGCATATGGGTTTCATCCGCAGTTTGGGACTTTCTCGGGAGAGGGGTCTTCTGGTTTACCTGATGAGGACAGATTCTCCTCGTCTTTGTCATCTATTTGGCAAAAGATTCAGGATAATCTAAAGAGCATGAGTGAGAGATATAAGCGTGTGGCAGATAAGAGACGTGTGCCTGGTCCGGACCTGAATGTTGGTGATCTGGTGTGGTTGTCTACCAAGAATATCAAATTGAAGGTTCCCTCCTGGAAGTTGGGTCCTAAGTTTATTGAGCCTTATAAAATCCTGTCTGTCATCAATCCTGTTGCCTACCGTCTTGATCTTCCTCAGACTTGGAAGATCCATAATGTTTTTCATAAGTCCTTATTAAAACCTTATGTTCAACCCATTGTACCCTCGCCTTTGCTTCCTCCTCCGATTATGGTTGATGGGAATCTTGAATTTCAGGTCTCTAGGATTGTGGATTCTCGTGTTGTCCGCGGTTCTCTCCAGTACCTCGTTCATTGGGAGGGTTATGGTCCTGAGGAGAGGATGTGGGTCCCAGTGACGGACATTAAGGCCACTCGTCTCATCAGGGCTTTCCATAGGTCCCATCCTGAGAAGGTGGGTTCTGAGTGTCCGGAGTCCACTCGTAGAGGGAGGGGTACTGTCACAACCAGACATCTGAGAAGCTCTGACAGATGCCTTTCAGAACCTCCTCCTTGAGCTTTCTTTGTTTTGGTTTTCAGTTCCTCATCTCGTTAGCCTCTCTCAGCTGTCATTTAGTTGGACTGATTGCATCCCTTTAAATTCCTCCCCATAATGCATTAGTGTGCGGCTTATACAACTTCCTGGAGTGTGTGTGCATGCTGATCCTATTTCCCAGTCTTCTACAAGATAAGTGTTGTACATTCATTTGTGATTTTCTGTTTGCTGGATCCCAGGTGACCCTGACTCCCTCCGTGTCTAGTGTAGGGAGCCGGTGGTCGTGTCCCCTCACTATTGTAGGGTGTTCAGGTGTTATACAGTCGAGGTACGAGGATATGCGATCATCTACCATTGGGATGTTCGCATAGGCTGAGCAGTCAGGGAGAGTGCCAGGTCTTATGCAGGGGTCTCCCTTTTTGTTCCTTAGTTTTGGATCTAGTGAGTCATATATTCATTTTGCATTGTCTTGTTTCCTGTACACCTTCCGTGACACTCTCGCTGCAACTTCTGCTGCCATGCCCCCTTACTCTGCTGCGACAAGTGCCTGTGCCAGAAACCTTTAGTCCTCTGCCACTCCCCTGTGCAGGGCCTGGCACTTCTCTGTCTGACATACTGTTAGATCAAATAAATAAGTAAAATGGTAATTAAAACACCCCAAAAAAGTCAGTAATTTTCTCACTTCACCACACAACAGCTATTAAGTCCTTTTTTTTCCCTACTAATACACGCCAAAAAGGGCTTTAGAACATATAACTGCACCGCTGAACGGCAAATAAGCCCTTATTATTTTCCACTTATACATGCCACAAAAGGCTTTAGAACACATAACTGCACCGCTGAACGGTAAATATATATATATATTTTTGCTAATACACGCCAGAAATTGTTTTAAAACATATAACTGCACCGCTGAATGACAAATATATATATTTTCTGCCACTAATACACGCCAAAAAGGGCTTTAGAACATATAACTGCACCGCTGAACTGCAAATATATATATTTTTTGGCCACTAATACACGCCAAAAAGGGCTGTAATTTTCTCACTTCACCACACAACGGCAAATACTTTTTTGTGCCCCTAATACATGCCAAAAAGGTCTTTAGAACATATAACTGCACAGCTGAACAGCAAATAATATATATTTTTGTGCCACAAATACACATCAAAAAGGGCTGTAATTTTCTCACTTTACTTCACAACGGCTAATAAGCCCCTTTATTTTCACTAACACAAGCCAAAAAATGCTTTAGAACATATAACTGCACCTCACAAGGGCAAATAAGACGTAGAAATATTTTCCTGTAATAAATCCTGTTAATGGCTGTATCAAACTGCACTTGCACCCCAATAACAAGAACGGTTTGCTGGAACTACAGAGCTGTATAATGGCTATTTGGATCCCCAGTCAGTGCAGCAAGGTGTAATAGGATTGTTCCTATTACCCAGGCTGTAACCTCCCCTACTGAACCCTGTTCTGCTTCAATACTGTGGAATGATTCCTCCCTTTCCTTTCACTGAACTTTATTACAGCAAAATAAAAGTTTTAAAGTCTTTCCTAGCACTGTCCCTAGCGCCTGCTGACGTCTCTCTCTGCACTAAGTACACTGGAAAATGGCAGAATCCAAGATGGCTGAGGCTATTTATATGGCTGTGACATCACAGGGCTGGCTGGCTGCCGATTATGGCATGGCATTATGGGTGATCCCCCATTCCCAGAGGTAATTGATCCATGTCCTAACACGTGCAGCAGCAATTTTAGGAAAAAATGTGATTAGTTACCACGAAGCCTGAGGAAATTCGGATTCGGTGCGAACCAAATTTTTCCTGAAATTCAGATCGAATTCCACTTCGTCAACTTCAATTCACTCATCTCTAATCACGGTGTACACTATCCCTGTACTGTCATCATTATGTACAATATGCCTAAACTCTGACATCACTGTGTGCATTATACCCTCACTGTGTCATCACTTTGTGTATTCTTCCTGCACTGTGACTTCACTTTGTACAATATCTGCATTCTGTGACATCACTTTTTCCATTATTTCTATATTTTGTGCATTATCCCTGCACTGTGACATCATGGGTGGCATTATCCCCGTAAAGTACCATCACTGCATCATCCCCATACTCTGTGACATCACTGTGCACATTATCACATTACTGTGGCATTATTGGGTGCATCATCTCCATACTGTGACATCACTGTGTACATTATCCCTGCACTGTGACATTACTATGTGCGCTCTTCCTGCATGCGACTTCACTGTGTCCATTAACCCTGCACTGTTACATCTCTGTGTACATTATTCCTGCAATGTTAAATCTCTGTGTGCATAATCCCTGCACTGTTACATCTCTGTGTGTATTATTCCTGCACTGTTACATCTCTGTGTACATTATTTCTGCACTGTTACATCTCTGTGTACATTATTCCTGCACTGTTACATCTCTGTGTGTATTATTCCTGCACTGTTACATCTCTGTGTACATTATTCCTGCACTGTTACATCTCTGTGTACATTATTCCTGCACTGTTACATCTCTGTGTACATTATTCCTGCACTGTTACATCTCTGTGTTTATTATTCTTGCACTGTTACATCTCTGTGTACATTATTCCTGCACTGTTACATCTCTGTGTACATTATTCCTGCACTGTTACATCTCTGTGTGTATTATTCCTGCACTGTTACATCTCTGTGTACATTATTCCTGCCCTGTTACATCTCTGTGTACATTATTCCTGCACTGTTACATCTCTGTGTACATTATTCCTGCCCTGTTACATCTCTGTGTACATTATTCCTGCACTGTTACATCTCTGTGTACATTATTCCTGCACTGTTACATCTCTGTGTGCATAATTCCTGCACTGTTACATCTCTGTGTACATTATTCCTGCACTGTCACATCTCTGTGCGCATTATTCCTGCGCTGTTACATCTCTGTGTGTATTATTCCTGCACTGTTACATCTCTGTGTGTATTATTCCTGCACTGTTACATCTCTGTGTACATTATTCCTGCACTGTTACATCTCTGTGTACATTATTCCTGCACTGTTACATCTCTGTGTGTATTATTCCTGCACTGTTACATCTCTGTGTACATTATTCCTGCACTGTTACATCTCTGTGTGTATTATTCCTGCGCTGTTACATCTCTGTGTGTATTATTCCTGCACTGTTACATCTCTGTGTGTATTATTCCTGCACTGTTACATCTCTGTGTACATTATTCCTGCACTGTTACATCTCTGTGTACATTATTCCTGCACTGTTACATCTCTGTGTGCATTATAGATATGCACAAGGAGACCAAAATAATCAGAAGTCTTTCGTCTTTTGACCTTCCTACTGCAGTTGGTCATTGTGGAGTGGGCCTCCTTACAAGATTTGCTGTCATGATTACTTGTAACATCCCTCTAAAAGCCTTTATATGACTTTATATTTCATCCAAATATGAAAAACCACGGCAACAATGCTCGTACTTGTAAAACCTTTATCATCTGCAGTAGTAAATCGACACTTAGAAGAAAAATACTGCATGTCAACAGCAGTAATTTTCTGTATTGCAAAGATTAATAAACAAATTGGGAACAGTTCCCCTAATAAAATAGAGGTTCTGCAGTTACAAATGGAGGGCGTTAAAGGACCCTATTGTTTCTCAGTTTCCTGTCGGGTGTGGCAGGGTGACTGCATAGAAATAAAGCTATTATACAATAATTAACGGGAGATATGTATTAAGAATGATGTTTCATCACTGCAGTACAGAGCATACACATATTTGCAGGACGGTGCATTCACGTATTTGGCTCTTCTCTGTTTTCACACCTTCCAGACTTCTTGCTCTCATTCTCCCAATCTCAAGATCAACAAGGGTAGACAGAATAAGGAGAAACACAGTAGCAAGCCCTTCTGAGGCTACATTTACACTAGGGGCACTTCTCCGGCAGGCTGTTCCGGATCCGTGCTGCCCCTGGTGCACCGTGCCACCAGAAGTCCACTCCGGCCCCATTCACTATAATGGGGGCAGGCTGGAGGTCCGGCCGCAGCACGGCCAACATGCAGAGAGGCGGCCGGAATAAAACTACAACATTTTTCCAATTCCCCCTCATTTGGATTTTTTTCCCACCTTCCCACTACATTGAATACAACAGTAAATGTAAATGTCATTAAAAAGTTCTACTTGTCCTGCAAAATAACAAGCCCCCCATACGGCTATGTGAACGGAAAAATAAAAATGTTATGGCTCCGGGAAGGCAGGGAGTGAAAAACAAACACGAAAAATGGAAAATCACAGGGTCCTGAAGGAGTTAATGTCATTTTTTTTTTACTGTAGCAGAGCTTGTCCCTTCAACAAATAATATTATATAATAATATAATATAAACTTGTAATATATTAAGATCATTACAGATCTTTAATGAGAAGAGACGTCTTGCATTCTTTCATCGTTCTTGCTGAAGGTACAAGTCATTTTTACCTATTTAAGAACTGGGTCAGGAGTTAATACATGTCAGCGCTTGCAAAGATCTCGGAGACATTCTAAGCAGTAGCAAATGAAGCTTAATATTTTCTAATAGACCTTGTGTCACTTGCGTTCTGACAAACCTCGGCAAGTAATTTCAATCTTATAACAATACTATCTGATAGAAAGCTTTCAGTAATTGTGGACTGTAACCCCGGACTGGAAACGCGCCTGTAAAAGTAATTTGTATAGTGAATAAAGTCTTTTGTAAACTTTTATAGAAATCCCAAATGTCCACAAAGAAATGAAAAAAATGCCTGTTATATTAATAATAAAAATTTTGTGCTGGACTAGTGTGTGTAGGGCTGGATTATAAGGGAGCAGTTCCTTCAGACTCCCTTCATCTATGGTCCTCGACCACCTTTCCACCATAAAGCCTCTGCCAGAGACAGATTATAGGAACGACAACACAGGCAATTTAGCAGGGGCCACCACCACCAAGGGGTCTCTGCCACCCAGTTCTTTCAAGTCATTTCCAAATATGAAGGTATGAAGGTGTGAAAATATTAAAAGCTAAGGGTAGGGATGAGCGAACCCGAACTGTATAGTTCGAGTTCGTACCGAATTTTGGGGTGTTCGTGACACGGACCCAAACCCGAACATTTACGTAAAAGTTTGGGTTCGGTGTTCGGCGCTTTCTTGGCGCTTTTTGAAAGGCTGCAAAGCAGCCAATCAACAAGCGTCATACTACTTGCCCCAAGAGGCCATCACAGCCATGCCTACTATTGGCATGGCTGTGATTGGCCAGAGCAGCATGTGACCCAGCCTCTATTTAAGCTGGAGTCACGTAGCGCCGCACGTCACTCTGCTCTGATCAGTATAGGGATAGGATGCAGCTGCTGCTGTTAGGGCGAGATTAGGCACTAGACAGGGATTAACTCAGCAAAAACACTTAATGAAGTGATCAATCTACAGCTGTGAATCATTCAACTTCTGCTATTTAATTGCTCACTGTTTTTAGGCTGCCCAGAGCGTTTTTCTGTCACTTTTTTTCTGGGGTGATCGGCGGCCATTTTGTGTCTTGTGGTGCGCCAGCACAAGCTGCCACCAAGTCCATTTAACCATCAATAGTGTGTTGTTGTTTTTTTTTGCTATATCCTACATCAGGGGCTTGGCTGTGCTTATTGTCACGCCTAGAAACTCAGGATAGAATTTTCTATATTTTATTGAGGGGTGAAATTCACTTGCAAAAATAGCAATCCCTAAATCAGGTGTTCCAGCTGTGGCAGGACAAGTTTTATAGTGTCGGTCAAAGCATAGCTTTTGTTCTGGGTTGAAATTCAATTGCCAAAATAGCAATACCCTAAATCAGTGATTTCTGCTGTTGCAGGCCAAGTGTAAATCTGTCAATAAAAGGGTATATTACACAAAGTGTTAAATTACAATTGCTGAAAGCATAATCCTTTAAATTTGCACACACTATTGTGCATCTCATAGTGTATTTCTGTCCGTAAAAGGGTATATTACACTCAAGGTGTAAATACAAGTGCTGATAGGGTCATCCTCAATAACCTCACACGCTACCGTGCATCTCCAAGTGTATTTCTTCCCGTTAAAGGGTATATTACAATAAGTGTTGAAATACAAGTGCTCAAAGCATAATCCTATATATTTTTTCACACGCTACTGTGAATCTCCAAGTGTAATTCTGTCCGTAAAGGGATACCTGTCATCCAGGGTCTAAATACTAGGCCTACAATTGATATTCCCCTAAATCTGTGGTTACTGCTGTGCCTGTATTAGTGTAATACGGTACCTAAATAGATAGCCAGATAGTGTTAGGTGTCTGTAAAAAAAGGCCTGAATTTGAATTCAATACATTGGGCCAAATAATTTTTTTCTTATTGTGGTGAACGGTAACAATGAGGAAAACCTCTAGTAAGGGACGCGGACGCGGATATGGTCGTGGTGGTGTTAGTGGACCTCTGGTGCTGGGAGAGGACGTGGCCGTTCTGCCACAGCCACACGTCCTAGTGTACCAACTACCTCAGGTCCCAGTAGCTGCCAGAATTTACAGCGATATATGGTGGGGCCCAATGCCGTTCTAAGGATGGTAAGGCCTGAGCAGGTACAGGCATTAGTCAATTGGGTGGCCGACAGTGGATCCAGCACGTTCACATTATCTCCCACCCAGTCTTCTGCAGAAAGCGCACAGATGGCGCCTGAAAACCAACCCCATCAGTCTGTCACATCATCCCCATGCATACCAGGGAAACTGTCTCAGCCTCAAGTTATGCAGCAGTCTCTTATGCTGTTTGAAGACTCCGCTGGCAGGGTTTCCCAAGGGCATCCACCTAGCCCTTCCCCAGCGGTGAAAGACATAGAATGCACTGACGCACAACCACTTATGTTTCCTGATGATGAGGACATGGGAATACCACCTCAGCATGTCTCTGATGATGACGAAACACAGGTGCCAACTGCTGCGTCTTTCTGCAGTGTGCAGACTGAACAGGAGGTCAGGGATCAAGACTGGGTGGAAGACGATGCAGGGGACGATGAGGTCCTAGACCCCACATGGAATGAAGGTCGTGCCACTGACTTTCACAGTTCGGAGGAAGAGGCAGTGGTGAGACCGAGCCAACAGTGTAGCAAAAGAGAGAGCAGTGGGCAAAAGCAGAACACCCGCCGCCAAGAGAGTTCGCCTGCTACTGGCCGCTGCCATCTGGGACCGAGCACCCCAAAGGCAGCTTCAAGCTTCATTTCCCTATCCACATTTGTTTGCAGGGGATTTACCTACATGTTGCTGCCCTTTGCAGCCTTCTAGCTCTTTCCTGGGCTGTTTTACAGCCTTTTTAGTGCTGAAAAGTTCGGGTCCCCATTGACTTCAATGGGGTTCGGGTTCGGAGCGAAGTTCAGGTCGAGTTCGGATCCCGAACCCGAACATTTTCGGTAAGTTCGGCCGAACTTCTCGAACCCGAACATCCAGGTGTTCGCTCAACTCTAGCTAAGGGTCAACCTGCACAAGCCAAATTCAATCTTCGCCCAGCTAACCTAGCTGACAAGCTTCTTTCAGTGTACCTCCTCCCCTGATGCTGCTGAAATCTCACAATGCTTGGTTTCAAGCTGCAATCTTCCTGGATTTGCAGTAAAATAAAGCAGCAGATGAAACTAGAAGTTCCAATTTAAGATTGAAACTACTGTATAAAGGAGAGCTCTCTCACTGCAGAATCATGGACACTGCAGCTTGTTCTGAGCAGTGTTTCAGCAGCAGGGTAGGAGGTACACTGAGAGGAGCTTATCAGTTAGACTACTTGGGTGAATTCAGTAAACTTGTAGGCCCTTTTAGTCTCTAGATAAAATACTTGTTTTAATAGAAGTGAATGGAGTGGTGGTTAAGCATTTGAATTACCACTTCATTCACATAGAAGACTCCTATACTTGGGATTAGCACAGATCACAACACTCGAAACCCCAGCAGTCATACATTTACTGAATATCCCATTGATAGGGGACAACTGTTGCTAATGGGGAAACCTCCTGTAAAATCAAAGATCCTATTGCTTGTATGGGTTGGCAATAAGAGCTGGCTCTGGTCTCGGGAGGCCAGTTTCACGTCACACACTTCATTTGCACATGTTTTCGGTGGCATTTTTGGTGATTTTTTTATATATTTTTTTCAAACACACTGCCGCCTACTCGCATCTTTTTTAAGGTAGTTTTTGTGGTGTTTTAGGGGTCAGTAGTGTTGTATTTAAATTCAACATGCACAGTAAAAATTTCACCAAAATACCTGTATCAGTCGGTCCGTTTCAGTGTGACCACTAAGAATACACTTCAGTTAGGACCACTCTAACTTTTCTACACTGTTATCCAGATACCAGCCCAATAATAACCTCTGGTCTGTACACGAATCTCACCCCAATCACATAGTGATGGCTTATCCTAATGATAAGCCATCTTTGCAAAAATATGGAAAACCAATGTAAACCATTAGGGGCACATTTATTAAGACCAGCATTTTAGACACCACTCTTAATAAAGACCCATAGCTAGCGGTGGATCCTCCGAAGTTATGAAGAAGTGCCGGCTTCTCCATAACTTCAGCGCATCCAGCGCCAGTTCTAAATGTAAGACAGCTTCCTTGCTGTCTTACATTTAGACCATTTTCTACACCTACGCCTAGGCGGAGAAATTGTTCAATGAGACGGCCTGATGGCCCTTCCTAGCCCATGCCCACAGTTTTAGACCTGGCGTGAGCGTCTGAAAATCCCCTTAATTTAGGCATATTTCAGACATATATTCAACTTTATAATATAGACTGAAATTTAAAATGCCCTCTCCAAGTTCTAATCTCAGAGGGCTTGGTCACCTTTGTAGAGCTTTTCACCAGACCTCACAGCATGACCGGACTTATGGTGGTAATCATACTTATCTGATCCCTGCCTCTGGGTTCTGGCTCCATCATTGCACCACCACCTCTGCAGGTGCTCGCTCTCTCCATGTCAGCATAAGGTTTGAAAGCAGTTCATGTGACCTCTAAAGCCACTGAATGGCCACAGCAGTGATGTGTCACCCAGTGGTCTTGTCACTGGATCATGTGACACATGACTGCAGTGCCCAGTCATTGGCTGCAGCATGGTATCAAACCAGATGTTGACGTGGGTAGACCCAGAACCTGCAGAGCTTGCGGGGCAGTGATGGAGCTGGATCCCAGCGGCAGGGATCTGGTAAGTATGAATACCAATGCAGGTCTGTTAAAAAGCTTTACCCAGGCGAACAGCCCGTTTAAAGATTTAGTTATAAGGAGGGGAAACTAACTTGCTAACATACAAATTGGTACATTGATCATAATGAAGGATGGGGTAAAATAAGTTACAACAGCTCAGAATATGAAGCAGTGAAGTTTAAATTGGGTACAAATATTTTGTTCAAAAGTTTACAAGAGTAGGGTATATAGAAACTTAGTTGCTATGTCCTAAGATAACTTAACGTTAATTGATGAGCTCGACTGCCAAAATGATTTACAATTTTTTTACTGCAGTTGCAAATGTAAAATTTTACTTTGGATCGTGTTCCACGAGTTTTTTTTTTTTTTTGGTCATAAAAAGAAACTTTTCTTTAAGGACAAACCTCACAATGTGATGATTTAAAGACCTGACCATATTTACAATTCGTAACATCACTTCATATTGCCGTGCTGCCTGCTGGATCTTATGAAAATATTGTGTCAAAGTCATCCCGGAGAAAAATGAAATTATACAGAACTAACCTGAAATGGCTTCGAGCTGCTAATAGTAATGACCCCTCTTCTCCATTCATTTTTATGGCTGGAGTCTTGTTTCCAAATGTCATTTACTTGATCTTGAGTCTGCATCTGTAGTCCCACCATGAGCACAGAGCTAACGTCAGCAAAGTAGTAGTACATTCTCAGCTTGAAGAGAAAAAAATATATCTTGTGATGCTTTCAAGTGAAGCCCCACCTTTTAATAGCATGTCATTCTTTTGGTTCATGGTTTCCAAAGCCTGTTTATCTGCTGGCTGCTTCCACCACTAGAGGAAGCTTAGGAGCTTACTGCATACTATTAATACATTGGACTCATTTAAAGGGGTGCTGCCCCAAAAAATATTTTACATTTTTTTTTATCTAGTACCTGGATCTAAATACTTTTATAATTGCCTGCAATTAAATTTTTATTACAGCCACTGAGTGATTCAATAAAATGTATCTGTATAGCGCCACCTGCTGTTTGTGGTTTTCCTTATTAATCAGTCCACCTGAGTAACATCACTGAGGAGGGTACACATGCTCACATACAATCAACCTTCAACTGTCAATAGCCATTTTTACTGTTAGAAGCTGTTACAGTGAGAGAGCTGCAGAAAAAAGGTCCCACAACCTGAGCTTTGATAGATAAGAAAGCTGCAGCTGAAAGGACACACCCCATGAGCTGTGATAAGGAGAGAGCTTGAGCAGAAAGGATACCCTCCCGAGTCGAAATGAGGAGTGAGCTGCTGTAGAAAGGGAACACGTCCTGATCTGTGATAGGGAGATAACTGCATCAGAAAGAACACCCCTGTGACAAAGGGCACACCTCCTGATCTGTGATAGGGAGATAACTGCAACAGAAAGAACACCCCCCTGACAAAGGGCATACCTCCTGATCTGTGATAGGGAGATAACTGCATCTGAAAGAACACTCCCTGACAAAGGGCACACCTCCTGATCTGTGATAGGGAGATAACTGCATCAGAAAGAACACCCCCCTGACAAAGGACACACCTCCTGAGCTGTGATAGGGAGATAACTGCATCAGAAAGAACACCCCTGTGACAAAGGGCACACCTCCTGATCTGTGATAGGGAGATAACTGCAACAGAAAGAACACCCCCCTGACAAAGGGCATACCTCCTGATCTGTGATAGGGAGATAACTGCATCTGAAAGAACACTCCCTGACAAAGGGCACACCTCCTGATCTGTGATAGGGAGATAACTGCATCTGAAAGAACACTCCCCTGACAAAGGGCACACCTCCTGAGCTGTGATAGGGAGATAACTGCATCAGAAAGAACACCCCTGTGACAAAGGGCACACCTCCTGATCTGTGATAGGGAGATAACTGCAACAGAAAGAACACCCCCCTGACAAAGGGCATACCTCCTGATCTGTGATAGGGAGATAACTGCATCTGAAAGAACACTCCCTGACAAAGGGCACACCTCCTGATCTGTGATAGGGAGATAACTGCATCTGAAAGAACACTCCCCTGACAAAGGGCACACCTCCTGAGCTGTGATAGGGAGATAACTGCATCAGAAAGAACACCCCCCTGACAAAGGACACACCTCCTGAGCTGTGATAGGGAGATAACTGTATCAGAAAGAACACCCCCCTGACAAAGGACTCACCTCCTGAGCTGTGATAGGGAGATAACTGCATCAGAAAGAACACCCCCCTGACAAAGGGCACACCTCCTGAGCTGTGATAGGGAGATAACTGCATCAGAAAGAACACCCCCCTGACAAAGGGCACACCTCCTGAGCTGTGATAGAGAGATAACTGCATCAGAAAGAACACCCCCCTGACAAAGGACACACCTCCTGAGGTGTGATAGAGAGAAAACTGCATCAGAAAGAACACCCCCTGACAAAGGACACACCTCCTGAGCTGTGATAGGGAGATAACTGCATCAGAAAGAACACCCCTGTGACAAAGGGCACACCTCCTGATCTGTGATAGGGAGATAACTGCAACTGAAAGAACACCCCCCTGACAAAGGGCATACCTCCTGATCTGTGATAGGGAGATAACTGCATCTGAAAGAACACTCCCCTCACAAAGGGCACACCTCCTGAGCTGTGATAGGGAGATAACTGCAACTGAAAGAACACCCCTGTCATGGAACCATGAACCAGACGTACAACAAGAGATAAGTGGAAAATAAGAAGGTTTTATTGAAGAGCAAGCCGTAGCAAAGTCCGAACGGATGGCTAAACCGAAGCAGGGTCTTGCGGAGACAGAGGTCAGGAACCAGAAGGGTAGTCAGACGAAGCCAGGAACAGGAACCAACGGGGTAGTCAGACGAAGCCGGAATCAGGAACCAACGGGGTAGTCAGACGAAGCCGGAATCAGGAACCAACGGGGTAGTCAGACGAGGCCAGGATCAGGAACCAGAAGCAGCAGCAGTCTTGGAAGCATGTGAACACAGGAGGACCAAGCAAGGAACTGAAGCCACAGACCTCCTATATATATGAGCTAGGCATCCAGCTCCTCCCAGTGGGAAGGAGGAGCCGCAGGGTGGGAGGCTACAAGAAAACCCAGAAACCAAGATGGCCGCCAGCACATGTCAAACGAAGGGAACAGCAAGGAGGTAAGACCATGACAGTACCTCCCCCTCAAGGGCCCCTCCTCCGCGGAGTAAGGAACGGTTTCTGAGGGAAGCGTGCGTGGAAGGCTCGGAGCAAGACAGGAGCATGGACATCTGCGGAGTGAACCCAGGAACGCTCCTCTGGACCATAACCACGCCAATGGACCAAAAACTGCACCCGGCCGCGGACCAGGCGTGAGTCCAGGATATTGCTCACCTCATACTCCTCACGATTGCCCACTTGGACCGGACGAGGCCGAGGAATCGAGGAAGTGAAACAATTACACACCAGTGGCTTCAACAGGGAGACATGAAACACGTTGGAGATCCGCATGCCAGGAGGAAGCGCAAGGGCATAGGCTACCGGGTTTACCCTGCGAAGCACTCGGAAGGGACCAACAAAGCGAGGCGCCAGCTTGGGAGTGGGCACTCGAAGGTTGAGGTTGCGGGTGGACAACCATACGCGGTCTCCGACCTGGTAGGAAGGAGCGGGCGCTCGTCTGCGATCAGCCTGGAGTCTCTGGCGCTGCGCAGAGACCTCAAGGGACCTCTGGATCTGTACCCAAGAAGCACGTAGGACGGAAAGGTGATCCTCCACAGCCGGAATATCCTGGGGAGAGAATACCTCCGGTAACACGGCAGGTTGGAACCCATAATTGGCCATGAAGGGAGACGTCCCAGAGGAAGAGTTCACCGCCGTGTTCCTGGCAAACTCAGCCCAAGGCAGGAGGTCAACCCAATTGTCTTGGTGATCGGAGACATAGCAACGAAGGAATTGCTCCAAGGCCTGATTGGATCGTTCTGCGGCCCCATTGGACTGAGGGTGGTAGGCCGAGGAGAAAGAGAGATGAATCCCCAACTGGGAGCAAAAGGCGCGCCAGAACCTGGACACAAACTGACTCCCCCGATCCGACACAATCTCCTTGGGCAAACCGTGCAACCGGAAGACCTCCCTGGCAAAAATCGAGGCCAACTCTTGTGCAGAGGGTAACTTCTTGAGAGGAACACAGTGGCACATTTTGGAAAACCGATCCACAATCATGAGAATGACCGTATGGCCTCGGGATGCAGGGAGGTCCACAATGAAATCCATCCCCAGGTGTGACCATGGACGCTCCCCGGTGGCTATGGGTTGCAAAAGGCCCAACGGAAGGTGCCGAGGGGACTTACTCTGGGCACAAACGGAGCATGCCGCTACATATGCGGCGATGTCGGAACGTAGAGAAGGCCACCAGAACAGACGTGAAACCGCCCAGGACAGCTGATTCTTTCCAGGGTGCCCCGCGGCCTTGGAGTTATGGTAGGTTCGCAACAACCGAGTGCGCAACTCCTCAGGCACAAAACATCTGCCGTTGGGTCTCCCAGAGGGAGCACCAGATTGAGCCGCCAAAATCTGCTCACCCAGAGGAGAGGTCAGGCTGGTGCGAATAGCGGCCAGGATCTGATTCGGGGGTATGACCGTAGTCGGAATCGACTCCTCCCCGGACAGCTCGGAGTACTGCCGTGATAAGGCATCCGCTCTGATGTTCTTGGAGCCGGGTAGGTAGGAGACCACGTAATTAAAACGTGACAAGAACAGAGCCCATCTGGCCTGACGTGGTGTCAATCTCTTGGCCTCAGAGAGGTAGGTCAGATTCTTGTGGTCCGTCAGGATGAGAACCGGAACCACCGAGCCCTCGAGCAAGTGCCTCCATTCTTTAAGGGCCTGCACGATGGCCAATAACTCCCTGTCACCAATCTGATAGTTGCACTCCGCGGAAGACAGTTTCCGGGAGTAAAACCCACAAGGAAGCAGAGGACCCTCTGGTGTTCTACGCTGAGACAGGAGGGCGCCTACTCCCGTCTCAGACGCGTCCACCTCGAGGACAAAAGGCAACCCAGGGTTGGGATGCGACAGAATCGGAGCCGACACAAAGGCGGACTTTAGAGCCTCAAAAGCTCGGATGGCCTCGAGCGGCCAGACCTGAGGATTACTGCCCTTCCTGGTCAGATCCGTGAGAGGCTTGGCTAGCATGGAAAAGTCCCTGATGAACTTCCGATAATAATTGGCGAAGCCCAAAAAGCGCTGCAGGGCACGAAGCCCACTGGGCTGGGGCCACTGTAAGACAGCCGAAACCTTCTCAGGATCCATGGAGAACCCCTCAGCGGAAATGATGTAACCTAAGAAGGTTACCTGGGATCGGTGAAATTCGCATTTCTCAAGCTTACCGAACAGCTTGTTCTCTCGTAAGCGTTGCAACACTCGTCTGACATCCAGAATGTGGGCCTCCATGGATGCAGAATATACCAAGATGTCATCCAAATAGACCACCACACACTGCTGCAACAGGTCACGGAAAACATCGTTGATGAATTCCTGGAAGACTGCGGGCGCATTGCACAACCCAAAGGGCATAACCAAGGATTCATAATGACCGGTCCTGGTGTTAAACGCGGTCTTCCACTCATCGCCCGCCTTGATCCTTACCAGGTTATATGCCGCCCTCAGGTCGAGTTTGGTAAAGACCGTGGCCCCTTTGAGGCGATCGAACAGCTCGGAAATCAAGGGTATCGGGTAAGCGTTCTTGATCGTGATGCGATTGAGACCCCTGTAATCGATGCAAGGCCTCAACTCACCGCCCTTCTTTTTCACAAAGAAAAATCCAGCCCCTGCCGGGGACGAGGATTTGCGAATGTGTCCGCGTGAAAGCGCCTCCCTCACGTACTCCTCCATGGCCTCATTCTCCGCTACCGACAGTGGATAGACTTTGCCACGAGGAGGAACGGCACCAGATTGTAACTCTATGGCACAATCGTATGGGCGGTGCGGAGGTAGGGCAACCGCACGCACCTTATCGAATACATCCCGGTACTCCTCGTATTCAGGAGGCAACAGAGAGTCCGAGGAAGTACACAGCAACTTGACAGGCCCATGGATGCAACTAGCCCCACACTGCGGTGACCACGAGAGGATCTCGGACCGATCTCCAATCGAAAGTCGGATTATGCTTCTGGAGCCAGGGGTACCCCAAGACCACCGAGTAGTGTGGAGACGAAATAACCTGGAGACAGACCGACTCTCTGTGAACGGCACCAATGGCCATCCCCACTGGAAGGGTCTCATGAGTCACGTGTGGCGGCAGAAGGGGTCTGCCGTCTATCGCCTCAAGAGCCAGTGGGGAACCTCGAGGCTGCAGAGGAATGGAATTGGCGGCAGCGAACACTCTATCAATGAACAAACCACCAGCACCAGAGTCCACCAACGCCTGGGTCGTCACCGAGCCCCCGACCCAGGAGAGGACAACAGTAATCAGTGGTTTGTCAACACGGGAAACCGGGGACGAGGAGACTCCACCCAAGATCTGCCCCCGACAGGATCTCAGGTGCGAGCGTTCTCCCGGACGGTTCGGGACATGCCAACCGAAAATGCCCACCGAGACCACAGTACATGCATCGGCCCTCGCGTCTCCGGAGTACCCTCTCCCCCTCAGGACAGGCGAGCAAACCCCCAGCTGCATGGGTTCACCCCCAGACAAGTCATCCCCAGGAGGCGTGGGAGGAGAGGGAGGCACGGGTGGGACAGCAAACGTAGGCGCCAATCTGTTAGGAAGGCCTCCGCAGGCTCTCCTTAAAGGAAGGTCTCTCCCTGAGTCTGGTGTCAATCAAAATCAGGAAAGAAATAAGAGACTCGAGCTCCACTGGTAGGTCCTTAGCTGCAACCTCATCCTTCAAGGCATCCGAGAGACCATGAGAGAAAGCAGCGACCAGAGCCTCATTATTCCAGCCCACCTCTGCTGCCAGGGTACGAAACTCAATGGCGTATTCAGCTACGGATCGTGAGCCCTGTCTGATGGACATAAGGAGCTTCGCAGCAGAGGCAGCACGAATACCTTCCGAAGAGAGGCAACAAAACCTGGAAAACTCGGCAACCACCGGATTGTTGTTCTCCCATAAAGGGCTGGCCCAGGCCAAGGCCTTGTCCGAGAGCAGCGAGATCAAGAAGCCCACCTTGATCTCTCAGTAGGAAAGGCATGTGGCAGCAACTCGAAGTAAATGCCCACCTGGTTAAGGAAGCCTCGGCACTGAGTTGGCTCTCCCCCAAAGCGCTGTGGAAGGGGGGCAGAACCGGTCATACCCTGAAACACCAGCAGGCGCAGCAACAGGTGTCAGGGGTAGACTCTGGCGCAACAACCGGAGCGGCAGTAGGAGCGGGCCCAGGAGCGACAACCGACCCATCGGCAACGGAAGCTAAATGAGCCGTGCGTTCAAGCAGGGTTTGCAACGCCACAGCGAACCGACCCAACAGGTGATCCTGCTGATCAAGTCTGGCAACCAGCGTAGGTAGCGAGGGTGGCCCTGTACCGTCAGAATTCATGGCTTGGTCCTAATGTCATGGAACCATGAACCAGACGTACAACAAGAGATAAGTGGAAAATAAGAAGGTTTTATTGAAGAGCAAGCCGTAGCAAAGTCCGAACGGATGGCTAAACCGAAGCAGGGTCTTGCGGAGACAGAGGTCAGGAACCAGAAGGGTAGTCAGACGAAGCCAGAAACAGGAACCAACGGGGTAGTCAGACGAGGCCAGGATCAGGAACCAGAAGCAGCAGCAGTCTTGGAAGCATGTGAACACAGGAGGACCAAGCAAGGAACTGAAGCCACAGACCTCCTATATATATGAGCTAGGCATCCAGCTCCTCCCAGTGGGAAGGAGGAGCCGCAGGGTGGGAGGCTACAAGAAAACCCAGAAACCAAGATGGCCGCCAGCACATGTCAAACGAAGGGAACAGCAAGGAGGTAAGACCATGACAACCCCCCTGACAAAGGGCACACCTCCTGATCTGTGATAGGGAGATAACTGCATCTGAAAGAACACTCCCCTCACAAAGGGCACACCTCCTGAGCTGTGATAGGGAGATAACTGCATCAGAAAGAACACCCCCCTGACAAAGGACACACCTCCTGAGCTGTGATAGGGAGATAACTGCATCAGAAAGAACACCCCTGTGACAAAGGGCACACCTCCTGATCTGTGATAGGGAGATAACTGCAACAGAAAGAACACCCCCCTGACAAAGGGCATACCTCCTGATCTGTGATAGGGAGATAACTGCATCTGAAAGAACACTCCCTGACAAAGGGCACACCTCCTGATCTGTGATAGGGAGATAACTGCATCTGAAAGAACACTCCCCTGACAAAGGGCACACCTCCTGAGCTGTGATAGGGAGATAACTGCATCAGAAAGAACACCCCTGTGACAAAGGGCACACCTCCTGATCTGTGATAGGGAGATAACTGCAACAGAAAGAACACCCCCCTGACAAAGGGCATACCTCCTGATCTGTGATAGGGAGATAACTGCATCTGAAAGAACACTCCCTGACAAAGGGCACACCTCCTGATCTGTGATAGGGAGATAACTGCATCTGAAAGAACACTCCCCTGACAAAGGGCACACCTCCTGAGCTGTGATAGGGAGATAACTGCATCAGAAAGAACACCCCCCTGACAAAGGACACACCTCCTGAGCTGTGATAGGGAGATAACTGTATCAGAAAGAACACCCCCCTGACAAAGGACTCACCTCCTGAGCTGTGATAGGGAGATAACTGCATCAGAAAGAACACCCCCCTGACAAAGGGCACACCTCCTGAGCTGTGATAGGGAGATAACTGCATCAGAAAGAACACCCCCCTGACAAAGGGCACACCTCCTGAGCTGTGATAGAGAGATAACTGCATCAGAAAGAACACCCCCCTGACAAAGGACACACCTCCTGAGCTGTGATAGAGAGAAAACTGCATCAGAAAGAACACCCCCTGACAAAGGACACACCTCCTGAGCTGTGATAGGGAGATAACTGCATCAGAAAGAACACCCCTGTAACAAAGGGCACACCTCCTGATCTGTGATAGGGAGATAACTGCAACTGAAAGAACACCCCCCTGACAAAGGGCATACCTCCTGATCTGTGATAGGGAGATAACTGCATCTGAAAGAACACTCCCTGACAAAGGGCACACCTCCTGATCTGTGATAGGGAGATAACTGCATCTGAAAGAACACTCCCCTCACAAAGGGCACACCTCCTGAGCTGTGATAGGGAGATAACTGCATCAGAAAGAACACCCCCCCTGACAAAGGACACACCTCCTGAGCTGTGATAGGGAGATAACTGTATCAGAAAGAACACCCCCCTGACAAAGGACTCACCTCCTGAGCTGTGATAGGGAGATAACTGTATCAGAAAGAACACCCCCCTGACAAAGGGCACACCTCCTGAGCTGTGATAGGGAGATAACTGCATCAGAAAGAACACCCCCCTGACAAAGGGCACACCTCCTGAGCTGTGATAGGGAGATAACTGTATCAGAAAGAACACCCCCCTGACAAAGGGCACACCTCCTGAGCTGTGATAGGGAGATAACTGCATCAGAAAGAACACCCCCCTGACAAAGGGCACACCTCCTGAGCTGTGATAGGGAGATAACTGCATCAGAAAGAACACCCCCCCTGACAAAGGACACACCTCCTGAGCTGAGATAGGGAGATAACTGTATCAGAAAGAACACCCCCCTGACAAAGGACACACCTCCTGAGCTGTGATAGGGAGATAACTGCATCAGAAAGAACACCCCCCTGACAAAGGACACACCTCCTGAGCTGTAATAGGGAGATAACTGCATCAGAAAGAACACCCCCCTGACAAAGGGCACACCTCCTGATCTGTGATAGGGAGATAACTACATCAGAAATAACACCCCCCTGACAAAGGGCACACCTCCTGAGCTGTGATAGGGAGATAACTGCATCAGAAAGAACACCCCCCTGACAAAGGACACACCTCCTGAGCTGCCAGCCTTAAATTAACCAATAGTGAATGAGCAATGAATGGGGAGATCTCTGGATCCATGTGAGGTACAGTATCTTGAAATTCCTATTCCATTAACTCTTTATTTAAAATAATGTCCCGACAGAGTCATACATTACCTGACAAGACATCTGATCGTCAGTTGGAAGGAAATTTATGCTTCGTAAAACGGCTTGGGCTCCAATTGCATTTTCTGATGTGAACACCAGAAAATTAGCTATTAGAATAAAAAGAAATATATAAATAAGTTTATTTTAAAACAATTTTTCTGTGAACCTTCTATAAAAATGATTTGTGCTTATCCATTTATTTCAGGAACATGATTTTCTTTACTTTTTTGGACAACATCATAGGGGATGAATAACTTTAATCATTGCGTTTCATTGTCATACCTTTCATAACTTCAGGTGCCCACTGTGGGTGTCTCTCCTACTCTCACCCTGTACATTTTATGGAGAACTGCTTCACACAGTGACTTCTGCAAGTCCTGGCCGCAGTGTTTAAATACAGTCACAACCGGCCAGGGGTGGACGGGGGGTTAAAATAAAAAAGAATGCAACATTTTAAATAAAATTGGAAAGTTTTTTTCTCACCTGTAAAGCCTTAGGCCTCATGCACACGACAGTATTTTTTCACGGTCCGCAAAAACGGGGTCCGTAGGTCCGTGATCCGTGACCGTTTTTTCATCCGTGGGTCTTTCTTTGATTTTTGGAGGATCCACGGACATGAAAAAAAAAGTCGTTTTGGTGTCCGCCTGGCCGTGCGGAGCCAAACGGATCCGTCCTGAATTACAATGCAAGTCAATGGGGACGGATCCGTTTGATGTTGACACAATATGGTGCCATTTCAAACGGATCCGTCCCCATTGACTTTCAGTGTAAAGTCTGGAGTCCCTTTTATACCATCGGACCGGAGTTTTCTCCAATCCGATGGTATATTTTAACTTGAAGCTTCCCCATCACCATGGGAACGCCTCTATGTTAGAATATACTGTCGGATATGAGTTACATCGTGAAAACTCATTTCCGACAGTATATTCTAACACAGAGGCGTTCCCATGGTGATGGGGACGCTTCTAGTTAGAATATACTACAAACTGTGTACATGACTGCCCCCTGCTGCCTGGCAGCACCCGATCTCTTACAGGGGGCCGTGATCAGCACAATTAACTCCTCAGGTGCCGCACCTGAAGGGGTTAATTGTACTATCATATCCCCCTGTAAGAGATCAGGGCTGCCAGGCAGCAGGGGGCAGACCCCCCTCCCCCCTCCCCAGTTTGAATATCATTTGTGGCCAGTGCGGCCCCCCCCCCTCCCTCCCTCTATTGTAATAAATCGTTGGTGGCACAGTGTGCACCCCCCATCGGCCCCCCTCCCTCCCTCTATTGTAATAAATCGTTGGTGGCACAGTGTGCGCCCCCCATCGGCCCCCCCTCCCTCTATAGCAGTAACAACATTGGTGGCCAGTGTGCGGCCTCCCATCTCCCCCCCCCCCCCGATTATTGGTGGCAGCGTAGTTCAAATCCGAGTCCCAGTTTAATCGCTGGGCTCCGATCGGTAACCATGGCAACCAGGAAGCTACTGCAGCCCTGGTTGCCATGGTTACTTAGCAATAGTACAATAGTAGAAGATTCATACTTACCTGCTGGCTGCTGCGATGTCTGTGACCGGCCGGGAGCTCCTCCTACTTGTAAGTGACACTTCATTTAGCAATGCGCCGCACAGACCTGTCACTTACCAGTAGGTGGAGCTCCCGGCCGGACACGAACATCGCAGCAGCCAGCAGGTAACTATGAATCTTCTAATATTGTACTATTGCTAAGTAACCATGGCAACCAGGACTGCAGTAGCGTCCTGGTTGCCATGGTTACCGATCGGAGCCCCAGCGATTAAACTGGGACTCCGATCGGAACTCCGCTGCCACCAATGATCGGGGGGGGGGGGAGATGGGAGGCCACACACTGGCCACCAATGTTGGTAATGCTATATAGGGAGGGGGGCCGATGGGGGGCGCACACTGTGCCACCAAGGATTTATTACAATAGAGGGAGGAAGGGGGGCCGATGGGGGGCGCACACTGTGCCACCAACGATTTATTACAATAGAGGGAGGAAGGGGGGGCCCGATGGGGGGCGCACACTGTGCCACCAACAATTTATTACAATAGAGGGAGGAAGGGGGTCCGATGGGGGGCGCACACTGTGCCACCAACGATTTATTACAATAGAGGGAGGAAGGGGGGGGGGCGGGGGGCCGCACACTGGCCACCAAGCTATTATTACAATAGAGGGAGGGAGGGGGGGTTGCCGCACTGGCCACTAATGATACTCAAACTGGGGAGGGGGGGGGGGGTCTGCCCCCTGCTGCCTGGCAGCCCTGATCTCTTACAGGGGGATATGATAGTACAATTAACCCCTTCAGGTGCCGGACCTGAAGGGGTTAATTGTGCTGATCACGGCCCCCTGTAAGAGATCGGGTGCTGCCAGGCAGCAGGGGGCAGTCTTGTACACAGTTTGTAGTGTATTCTAACTAGAAGTGTCCCCATCACCATGGGAACGCCTCTGTGTTAGAATATACTGTCGGATATGAGTTTTCACAAAGTGAAAACTTAGATCTGAAAAAGCTTTTATGCAGACGGATCTTCGGATCCGTCTGTATGAAAGCAACCTACGGCCACGGATCACGGATGCCAATCTTGTGTGCATCCGTGTTCCTTCACGGACCCATTGACTTGAATGGGTCCGTGAACCGTTGTCCGTCAAAAAAATAGGACAGGTCATATTTTTGTGACGGACAGGATACACGGATCACGGCCTCGGCTGCAAAACGGTGCATTTTCCGATTTTTCCACGGACCCATTGAAAGTCAATGGGTCCGCGAAAAAAAAACGGAAAACGGCACAACGGCCACGGATGCACACAACGGTCGTGCGCATGAGGCCTTATTCACACGTCAGTGTTCCAGGGACATGTGCTGTATGTGTTCTCCATTTCATTAATTTTAATGTGTGTATTCAGTGTTTTTAGCACGGATGCATGCGCTATTATTTGTACAAAAAAAGAGCAAGGATTTAACAAGGTAAAAAATCTCATTTCATTCAATATAAATCACATGATCATTACAGGTGAGACTCAAAAGGGACAGAACATGGAGACGGGGCCACAAAAGGGCTCTACAATGTGGAGAATCACAATGGGGGATAATGTGACCATATACAGCAGGTAACAGACAATTGACAGAAGCTGTGAATATTGAAGACGTTGCGGGTGCAATTGCTGTTCCCTAGTGTTGAACAACTACCTGACTCTTATTCATAGCGTCCAAACAATGGATACTGTAGGGCAGTGGTCAGCAACCTGCGGCTCTAGAGCCACATGCGGCTCTTTAGCCCCCTGATATTGGCTCTTCCAGGTGCGGGCTCACATGTACAGTGCGATAGCATTTTCGTTGCCCGTAGCAAAAATAGGTAGGAGGGTGAAGACCAGGAAGCGGTGAAGGCTCTGTACTCACCGCTTCCTGGTCCTCGGTTGTAGGCTGTGCAGGGCTGCGCACAGTGTGAGGCGCTCTGTGACGTCACTCTGTGCACGCCAGTTCACAGCACAGCCGACAGCAGGAGGAACACAGAGCGCGGGTGGTGAGGAGCAGCGGCATCCAGGAGCCGGAGAGGTAAGTGCTTTTTTATTTTATGAAACTTGGGGCTGATCTGAGGCAATGAGGTGATGAGAATCATAATGGGGGATATGAGAGGCATCATGGATGATGAGAGGCATCATGGATGATAATGGTGATGATGAGAGGCATCATGGTTGATAATGGGGATGATGAGAGGCATGGGGCTCTTATCTGAGGTCTGATTGAGGGGGTCATTTACTTTGGGGTCTGAGCTGACATCTGATCTCAGGGAGGTCTTATTAACATTGAGGTTCTGCTTAAGTGCTTGAGGCATAAGGTCACTGACTTTTTGAATGTTCAGTATTGCGCTTCAAACAATACCTTCATGGGAATAGGGGTTCTAAGTTAGTCTCCAACCTTATTAAGAACCAAAGAAATAAATCCTTTATTCAAGCCATCAAATCAGCCTCAGGCCCCCGACTTATTAATACTCCAGCGATAGCTCAGGAGTTTTGCTCCTTTTATTCAAATCTGTATAACCTCCCAATACCCCTCACCAGCCAGCAAATCGAGACACGCACGTCGGAGTTCCTTAGCTCTATTAACATCCCAAGAATTTCTGAGGTCGATATACATCAGCTGCTTCAACCGTTTACAACGGAAGAGGTAGAAAAGGTTCTAATGTCTATCCCTTCAGGCAGGAGTCCCGGACCTGACGGTTTTCCAAGCTCATATTACAAAAAGTATAAAGATATTTTAGTCCCACATTTTGTCACGGCATGCAATCTCCTCCTTACAGGTGGCTCTCTGACCCCACAAGCCTAGGAGCGCACATAACGATTATCCATAAAGAAGGGAAGGATAAGGAAGCATGTGGAAGTTACAGGCCGATTTCACTGCTGAACACCGATTTGAAGTGGTGGGCTAAACTGCTTAACAGCAGGATGTCAGGGTTGCTCCCTGGGCTTGTGGGTGAAGAACAGGTAGGTTTCGTTGCAGGTAGAGAGGGTAGGCATAATATCAGTAGAGTCATACATGCGATCACCCACGCCATCAAATCTAAGTCCCCTCTTGTACTCCTGGGCACAGATGCGGAGAAGGCGTTTGATAGGGTTAGCTGGGCCTATATGGAGAAAGTACTACAAGCCTTTGGCTTCCCTGAAGGCCTCATCAGAGCTATCTATACTCTGCACCATCTGCGAGAGTACTTGTCAACGGCACCCTATCGAACGCCTTCCAAATTAGAAACGGTACTCGTCAAGGATGCCCATTATCTCCCACCTTGTTTGTACTCACCCTAGAGACGCTTCCGCCAATCCCCCACGATCAAAGGAGTGAAACTAGGCAGATTAACTGCTCCTGATGATTTACTGCTCCTGTTGTCAAATCCTGAAGAGGCTTTGCTGGAGGTTATGCAGATTTTCGAAACTTTTGGGGTTATCTCAAATTTTAAGATAAATTTCGATAAGTCGGAGGCCCTTGGCGTTTCCCTCCCAGCTGTCCTGCGTACTAAGGTCAAAGCCCTCACACCATTCAAGTGGCCTACACAAGCAATAAAATATTTGGGGGTGACGATCCCGATGGACCCCAAGTTGTTGTTTAGTCTTAATTTCCCCCCGCTACTCTCCAAAGTCACCTCTATTCTCTCTAAGAGCAGCTCTCCTTTCCTAACCTGGCTAGGCAGGAAAAATGTCCTCACCACCTACATCCTGCCGCTGATAATGTACACCTTGAGAGCCCTACCCATATTGGTACCTGTTAGTTTCATTAATAAACTACAATCCATCATGAGCAGTTATTTGTGGGATAAGAAGCGCACTAGAATGTCCTTTCGCCTTCTTTCCCGAAGAAAGAAACATGGGGGTATCTCCCTCCCTGACCTATCAACCTATATACAGGCTATTAGTTTGGAAAGGTGGCTTAAACTGGCCAGACAAGAGACATTCTGTATGCATGTAGATTTAGAATTGGCCCTGTTGGGTAAGGAATTGTTCCATAGGTTATGGACACCTGAGAGGACAGGAGAAGGGACCAAAGTAGATAGCGTACTCACCAGAGGAATGCTGCATATTTGCCATAAGTCTTTGGTCTTAACATCTGCTCAGGACAAGATTTCTCCCTTAGCTCCTATCTCAGTTATCCCCACACTACTGTTCCCACAAATTAAATCTCCATCAGACATTTGGCTATCAATGTCACATCACAGATTAGGAGATTTGAAAGGGTTACAGATCACTTCCGACTTCTATACTGCCCTCTCGGGTGTACCTGCCCTTGGTAAAGATTTCATTCAAAGAAATGACTTTGAGAATGCTTGTAGGCAGTTTATGATTTCCAAATTTACCCCTCTCCCTGATCCATCATGGTTGGAGAATTATGTTCTGCTGCCAAATTTACCTCATAAATGCACCACCCTCATTTATAGGCAGATTCTAAGTGAGAGCTATTCTAGCGTACCGCCCTGGGTTGCTGAGTGGGGAAAAGAACTCCACCTTGAATTTAGTGACACTGACAGTAAATGGATTCAGAAATCTTCGCACGGCTTTTCCAAGTGCATAAAAATTCAAGAAAACTCTGTTAAGACAGCGTTGCGTTGGTACAGAACCCCCGAGTTCCTTTTTAAAATCCGGTTGCTCTCTACGGATCTTTGTTGGAGGTGTGCTGCTGCCACCGGATCCTTATCCCACATCTGGTGGTTATGTCCTGCCATCAGATCCTTCTGGACAGATGTAGAAAGCGCCATTAACAGGATCTGTGCAATGACCCTGAAACTTTCAGCCCAGCTAGTACTACTCTGGATCCCTACCCCAGATTTTCGCCCCGGAAAAAAATAACTTGGCCACGCATCTGCTTATGGCCGCAAAGCTCTTAATCCCAGTAAAATGGAGATCAGTTGACCCACCAACACTGAAGATGTGGCGGAGTAGGGTCCAACAGATATGCCAGATGGAGGAACTGATAGGCTGGACATACCATAGCAGAAATATATTTTTACAGATCTGGCAACCGTGGTTAGATTATAGGACAAACCTTCTCAACGCTCAACAGTGGGACTCTGATTAAGGATATGGGAAGACGGTCACTTCTTTCAATCAATATGCAGAACCCCCTTTTTTTTTTTTATTTCTTTTATTTATTTTTATTTCATTACATTCCTTCTTTTCGGCACGCCTCCTATCCTCCCCTGTAGTTGTCTCCATTGATATAGTCAAAACTTGTTTGTGCCAGGTTATAGATAAATATACATAACCTTAGATAAATATAACTAGTCTTAGTTATATAGACGTTCCTGAGCGGGACCCTAACTGCACCTTGGGTTGACACACTGTTAGGGCTGTTATCCCCATCCCACCTCCCCTCCCCTTACTGTTATGTATCTAATGTTACCCGCATTTGTTTTGTAAGATCAATCACTTTAAGGGACCCCTTGCCCTAGCTGAGTGGTTGTCACATCCTAACCTGTATTGTTAGGCTATGCCTTCGATGATCTATGACTAGATTTGATTGTGATGTGTCACCCGCTGTACTGTGCTACATGCGATTTGGTGATATTTCTTTGCTTGTCTAATAAAAAGAGATTTCTAACATTGAGGTTCTGATTAGTGGTCTGACCTGAGGTGTTATGAAAAATATTTTTTTCCATATTGTCCTCCTCTAAAACCTATGTGCGTCTTATAGGGTAAAACGTTGTGGAGTGAAAGAAGATGTAGTGTCGAGGATTGAGAAAGGTATGTTCAGATGGTTAGGAATACCCTTATGAAGTAAATAACAATGTACCTTTCTATATATTTGAAGTTTAAAAAATTTGGCTCTCAAAAAAATAAAAATCGCTGTTTTGTCGATATTTGGCTCATTTTACTAATAAGGTTGCCCACCACTGCTGTAGGGTATACTAGGACGGTGCAATACTACTCATAAAGATGGCATATAACAATAACTGCAAACCACTAGTCCCACCCTAATCCAGATACCATGTTACCTACCCATGCTGCTGCTGAAAAGAGGTGACATGGATCCCCCACTGCTTCAACCTCGACTTAGCCAACGAAGCCTACGTGGCGAAACACGTGTCAAGCTTGAAGCAGTGGGGGAACCGTGTCACCTCTTTTCAGCAGCAACATGGGTAGGTAACATGGTATCTGGATTAGGGTGAGACTAGTGGTTTGCAGTTATTGTTATATGCCATCTTTATGAGTAGTATTGCACCGTCCTAGTATACGCTACAGTATCCATTGTTTGGACGCTGTGAATAAGAGTCTACTACTCCAATATTTACAGCTTCTGTCAATTGTTTGTTACCTGCTGTATATGGTCACATTATCCCCCATTGTGATTCTCCACCGTGTAGAGCCCTTTTGTGGCCCCGTCTCCATGTTCTGTCCCAATTGAGTCTCACCTGTAATGATCATGTGATTTATATTGAATAAAATGAGATTTTATACCTTGTTAAATCCTTGCTCTTTTTTTGTACAAGTTGTAGTAGGTTGGGGAGTGAGGTTCGGTTTTTGGGTTATTGTAGGCTCTACCTGCATGCTCTATTATGTCCGTGTTCACAGATCCATCACGCCCATTAGGCTTCGTCCACATTTCCGTTTTCCACAGACGTGTGCTGTCCGCATTTTCCATGGACAGCACACGTACCCATTGATTTAAATGTTTCTGCTCATATTTCAGTATTTTTTTTACTGTGGTCAGTAAAAAAAATCACGGAGACATGCACTCCTTTGATCTATGATGCAGACCAATAGAAGTCTATGGGTCTGTGAAAATCACGGACACATCCGTTTTTCACTAAAGACTGATAGGAGATTCTTTGGAAATTAATTTTCAGCTGAGCAAAGTCAGTGAATTACGGATGACACACGGATGGAAAAAAATGTACCCATGGACCCATCACGGATTCTTCACGGATGAAACACGTACCCTTTTTTTCACGGACGTGTCACTGACACGGAATTGTGGATGAGGCCTCATAGTCTATGGGCCTGTGAAAGCCACAAATGCAAAACGGATGCCATCCGTGGTTCACGGATCATTAGGAAGAGATACTTTGAAAATTATTTTTCAGCTGTGCAGTGTCAGTGAAACACGGATGGCACATGGACAACAAAAGTCGGACACACGGACCCAGCACGGATCCTTCACGGATGCATCACTGACCACCTTCTCACGGATTTGAGCACGGACATGTGAATGGGGCTTAACACAACTACTTGGACAATAAATAAATAAATAAATGAAATATATGCATAAATCCTGGAAAGCCCTATCTATATCACCTATTAGGGCCCACCATCTATAAGCGAGAACACAGAGCCACTATGTAAGGTACTGTATGAGCATTTCTGTTTCTGGCGGATTTTAGCAGTCCCTTTGTCCTTTGAATGGCTGTCATGCAATGCTACATTTTCCCTGCAGTGTTTAATTGCATGCCAGAAGCGTGGTCTGGGGCAATTGGTTGATCACCCGAGGAATCACAATTTGAAAGGAGATGCTTCTGATGGGACAACTCCTTTATTATACCAGTTACTAGTGTTGTGAATCGGCCTCTGGAAATACTAGTTCCGATCATGAGTGATCATCGGAAAGTCATTTCAAAATTGTCTAAAATTGTCATTGTTGGGTAAACAGTACAATAGTGTATTTTTTACAGGTCTGTTGTATTTTTGGGTACATATACAGCATTAAAAACTTTTATTCATTTTGTTGGGGGAGATGGAAAAAAATTATACTGCAATGTCTGGGGCTTTGTTTTTCAAGATCATTTTATGGCATTAACTGTTGTGGTATAAGTCACAGGTTAACTTTATTCTGCAGCTCAGTATAAATACAATGATTCTAATTTACAGTGCCTTACAAAAGTATTCGTATTTTGTTACATTACAGTCTTAAGTTCAATGTTTTGTTAATCTGAATTTGATGTGATGGATCAGAACACAATCGTCTAAGTTGGTAAAGTGAAATGAGAAAAATATATAAATAAATAAACTATTGTTTAGAAATAGAAAATTAACATGTTAGGAAGCCCATAAAAAGCTCTGGTGCAACCAATTACCTTTAGAAGTCACAGAATTAGTAACATGATGTCACCTGTGTGCAATCTAAGTGTCACATCATCTGTCATAAATATACACCTTTTTTGAAAGGCCCCAGAGGCTGCAACACCTAAGCAAGAGGCATCACTAACCAAACACTGTCATGAAGACCAAGAAACTCTCCAAACAAGTGAGGGACAATGTTGTTGAGAAGTACAAGTCAGGGTTAGGTTATAAAAAAAAATATCCAAATCTTTGATGATCCCCAGGAGCACCATCAAATCTATCATAACTAAATGGAAAGAACATGGCACAACAGCAAACCTGCCACCCACCAAAACTCACGGTCCTGGCAAGGAGGGCATAAATCAGAGAGGCAGCACAGAGACCTAAGGTAACCCTGGAGGAGCTGCAGAGTTCCACAGCAGAGACTGGAGTATCTGTACATAGGACAACAATAAGCCGTACGCTCCATAGAGTTGGGCTTTATGGCAGAGTGGCCAGAAGAAAGCCATTCATTTCAGCTAAAAACAAAACGCTATGTCGGGAGCAAACCCAACACATCAGATCACCCAAAGAACACCATCCCCACAGTGAGACATGGAGGTGGCAGCATCATGCTGTGGGGATGGGACTGGGAAACTGGTCAGAGTTGAGGGAAATATGGATGGTGCTAAATACAGGGATATTCTTGAAAAAAACCTGTACCACTCTGTGCGTGATCTGAGGCTAGGACGGAGGTTCACCTTCCAGCAGGACAATGACCCCAAACACACGGCTAAAGTAACACTTGAGTAACACTTGAGTGGTTTAAGGGGAATCATGTAAATGTGTTGGAATGGCCGAGTCACAGCCCAGATCTCAATCCAATAGAAAATCTGTGGTCAGACTTACAGGTTGCTGTTCACAAGCGCAAACATCCAACCTGAAGGAGTTGGAGCAGTTTTGCAAGGAGGAATGGGTAAAAATCCCAGTGGTAAGATGTGGCAAGCTCATAGAGACTTATCCAAAGCGACTTGGAGCTGTGATTGCTGCAAAAGGAGGCTCTACAAAGTATTAACTTTAGGGAGGTGAATAGTTATGCACATTGACTTTTTCTGTTATTTTGTCCTATTTGTTGTTTGCTTCACAATAAAAAAAATAAAAAAAACATCTTCAAAGTTGTGGGCATGTTCTGTAAATTAAATTATGCAAATCCTGAAACAACCCATGTTAATTCCAAGTTGTGAGGCACCAAAACACGAAAAAAGTCAAAGGGGGTGAATACTTTTGCAAGGCACTGTATATAAATATATACAGGTGAAACTCGAAAAATTTGAATATCGTGCAAAAGTCCATTTATTTCAGTAATGCAAATTAAAAGGAATTGCATTAATGCAGCTTAAAATTAGAATTTTGTGAAAAGGTTCAATATTCTAGGCTCAAAGTGTCGCACTCTAGTCAGCTAATTAATCCATATCCCCTGAGCAAAGGGGACCTCAAAATTGTGACTTTGGGGTTTCATAAGCGGTAAGCCATAATCATCCACATTATAACAAATAAAGGCTTGAAATATCTCACTTTGCATGTAATGAGTCTATGGGCTCATTCAGATGGCCGTATGCGGATCCATTTTTTTGCGGACAGTTCAGCATGTCCGCAAAAGAAACGGATTGCATTGCGTTTTTTTGCTGATCCATAGACTTCAATATGTCCTGATTTTCACTGACAAGAATAGGACATGTTTCATTTTTTTGCTGAGCCGTGCAATGGAAGAAAAGGGCCCCATATAAGTGAATGGGACAGCATCTAATCCGCAAAAAAATGATTTTTTTGCAGACAGCATATGGCCGTCTGAATGAGCCCTATCTCATATGTTAGTTTCACCTTTTAAATTGCATTACTGAAATAAATGAACTTTGCACGATATTCAAATTTTTCGAGTTTCACCTGTACAGGTCCTTCTAAAAAAATTAGCATATTGTGATAAAGTTCAATATTTTCTGTAATGTACTGATAAACATTAGACTTTCATATATTTTAGATTCATTACACACCAACTGAAGTAGTTCAAGCCTTTTATTGTTTTAATATTGATGATTTTGGCATACAGCTCATGAAACCCCCAAATTCCTATCTAAAAAAATTAGCATATCATGAAAAGGTTCTCTAAACGAGCTATTAACCTAATCATCTGAATCAACTAATTAACTCTAAACACCTGCAAAAGATTCCTGAGGCTTTTAAAAACTCCCAGCCTGGTTCATTACTCAAAACCGCAATCATGGGTAAGACTGCCGACCTGACTGCTGTCCAGAAGGCCATCATTGACACCCTCAAGCAAGAGGGTAAGACACAGAAAGAAATTTCTGAACAAATAGGCTGTTCCCAGAGTGCTGTATCAAGGCACCTCAGTGGGAAGTCTGTGGGAAGGAAAAAGTGTGGCAGAAAACGCTGCACAACGAGAAGAGGTGACCGGACCCTGAGGAAGATTGTGGAGAAGGACCGATTCCAGACCTTGGGGGACCTGCGGAAGCAGTGGACTGAGTCTGGAGTAGAAACATCCAGAGCCACCGTGTACAGGCGTGTGCAGGAAATGGGCTACAGGTGCAGCATTCCCCAGGTCAAGCCACTTTTGAACCAGAAACAGCGGCAGAAGCGCCTGACCTGGGCTACAGAGAAGCAGCTCAGTGGTCCAAAGTACTTTTTTCGGATGAAAGCAAATTTTGCATGTCATTCGGAAATCAAGGTGCCAGAGTCTGGAGGAAGACTGGGGAGAGGGAAATGCCAAAATGCCTGAAGTCCAGTGTCAAGTACCCACAGTCAGTGATGGTCTGGGGTGCCATGTCAGCTGCTGGTGTTGGTCCACTGTGTTTTATCAAGGGCAGGGTCAATGCAGCTAGCTATCAGGAGATTTTGGAGCACTTCATGCTTCCATCTGCTGAAAAACTTTATGGAGATGAAGATTTCATTTTTCAGCACGACCTGGCACCTGCTCACAGTGCCAAAACCACTGGTAAATGGTTTACTGACCATGGTATTACTGTGCTCAATTGGCCTGCCAACTCTCCTGACCTGAACCCCATAGAGAATCTGTGGGATATTGGGAAGAGAAAGTTGAGAGACGCAAGACCCAACACTCTGGATGAGCTTAAGGCCTCTATCGAAGCATCCTGGGCCTCCATAACACCTCAGCAGTGCCACAGGCTGATGGCCTCCATGCCACGCCGCATTGAAGCAGTCATTTCTGCAAAAGGATTCCCGACCAAGTATTGAGTGCATAACTGAACATCATTATTTGAAGGTTGACTTTTTTTGTATTAAAAACACTTTTCTTTTATTGGTCGGATGAAATATGCTAATTTTTTTAGATAGGAAATTTGGGTTTTCATGAGCTGTATGCCAAAATCATCAATATTAAAACAATAAAAGGCTTGAACTACTTCAGTTGTGTGTAATGAATCTAAAATATATGAAAGTCTAATGTTTATCAGTACATTACAGAAAATAATGAACTTTATCACAATATGCAAATTTTTTGAGAAGGACCTGTATATATAGAAATATCAACTAGTATTGAGCGACTTGAACCAGACAAAGTGGAATTCGATCTGAATTTCAGGAAAAATTTGATTCGACACAAAGCCAAATTTCCTCATCCTTCATGGCTGCAAATCAATTTTTCCTAAAATGGCAGTAAAAAAATTGAAATATTTACTTCATCCATTTGACCGCAAAGAGCCGGCCGCCCACATCTTGATTGAAGATCTAGCACGAAATTCCATGAGCAGTGCTGTACATCGCAACCACGGGCCACACGAGATTTCGCGCTAGATCTTCAATTAGGTGGGCAGCGGCTGGCTCTTCGCAATAAAATGGATGAGGGTAAGTATGATTTTATTAGTTTTTATTTTATTTTACACTGTATTATTGCTGTCAGATGGCGCGATCAACTATGAATGTGGCATCTGAGGAGTACAATGACGGGGGGCGGCGCAATCCAAGCTTCCTGTCATTGCACCCACTACTTACAAAGAAATGCGCTTCATGATGAAGTAATTCGTCACATTTTCTTGTAAAATTTGGCAAAGCAGCCAAATCAAATTTTTCAATACTTCGCTCATCACAAATATCGACCTTTTACTACTTTCTTTTTTTAACAAATATCTGTTTATTGGTTTTGCAATAAAGTCAAAGGCATGAATTGACATCATTCAAGTACAGACCAAGGCGAGTTTTACAGCAAATGCGATTACAATTGTGGTTACATAGCAAAGCAAACATGTTTGTTTAATGTACAACCAGATACTACTAAGTAGGGTTCGTGGAACAAAAATTAAGAACATATTCTATTCATATGCCCTTAATGTGGAGATTTGACCAAGATGACAAGATAAAGCGTTAGAGGAATTATCTATGTTGACTCTGGAGAGAGGTTTTAGTCCACAGATTATAACTAACAAGTGGAGGTTAGGAACAGCCTCCGAACAGCACTAAGCTCGCAAAACACATTCAGGTCATTTGTCACATCTTGGTGGGATAAGAGTTGTGAGTAGCTAATGCTAAACTAGCCTCCTCTGCATAGAAGGGGATTCCACCGTCAAGACAGATCACATCAGTATAAGGTTCAACCACCGATAAGCCAAGCCAATCCAACTCAATTTTAATGTAAACCACAATTGTAGTGAAGTACAGAAATTGTACACGCATATCACCTCATGTGGCTGAATTGTTAATTAAATGTGAGCATGCAGGTGTGAATGTATATGAGTTTATTGGTTGGACGACTAAAGTACGTAGTGTAAGCTAGAAAACTCGTGTCAAAGTTAGGGATTTCTAGCTTTCTTCCAAGGGTTCCATAGTTTTATAAACTTGGCGTGGGATCTATTGGCCCAGCTGCTGAGTTCCTCCATGAGATATAATTGGTCAACCTTTGCTTTCCACTGGGTAATGGTGGGAGGTTCTGGGCTAAGCCACAGTAGCGGGATAAGCAATTTAGCTGCTTGGACAAGCCATGTGGGTAAATCATATGATCTAGGGGACCAACCCTTAGATGGCAGCCATAAGAGCACTGAGCTTGCGGAAAGCTGAAGGGATGAGTTGCATATCCTATTAATCTCTTTCTCAATTTGAGACCAGTAGCTAGTAATTAGCGGGCAGGACCAGAATATGTGGCCAAGTGTGCCCTTACCCTGAGAACAGCGCCAGCAAACATTCGACGGTGATAAGCCCATTTTATAAAGTTTATCGGGATCATTGTACCATCTGACCATCATTTTGTATGAATGCTCTTGCATTTTTACACACCTAGAAAAGCCGTGTGATCTTAGATGTATGAGGTCAATATCTGCAGGGCTAAAAGACACTCCTAAATCCTCTTCCCACTTGATAGTATAGTCTGGTTTGTTTATTTTTGATGAACCTATTAGGTGCTTATAGATATCTGAGATTATATGTTTAAGTTAAATGCGTTTCAGGATCAGTTGTTCAAACCAAGTAGATTCATCTACAGATTTATATTTATCCTGGAGTTTGAGGCAAACGTCTGTGAAAGCTTTTTTATCTAAAAAGGTAGCTTGTTTCAAGCGTTGGGAAAAGAATGCTTCCATATCAGTCTCTGATTTTGTGTGACTCAAAAGGTCTCTGACGTTTAAATCTTTAAGTGTATTCCAGAGATCTGCAGGATTGGAGATATTAGGGAGTATCAGGAAAGGGCTGAGAGAGGCAGGCATGAGTACAGAGGGGATTGAAAGAAGAGGCGAGTGGCCAGACAAGGCATTGAACACCAAGTGGGTTCCTTTTGTCAAACCTCCTATAAGAGGATAAGGTTTTCGAACTCCCCACAATCCCGCAAGCTGACAGCTAGTTAGTGTGTTTAGTTCTATATCCGTTCCCAGCGTTCTAAAGTGAGGTATGCAGAGTTGCATCCATCTCTTAAGTTGGATTGCTTTATAATACGACTGGGCATCGGGAAGACCCATACCACCATGCGTGCGATTTCTTGTTAATTTATTGTAGGCTATACGTGGTTTTCTGCCTTTCCACAGAAAAGAAGCAAATAATTGCCTGGTAGTTCTGAAGAAGGAATTCGGCAAGTGGATAGGAACCATTTGGAGGAGATATAGAAGTTGGGGCATAATATAGGTTTGTAGAAGGTTTTTTCTGCCTAGCCAAGAGACATATGGGAGGGACAGAGAGTTCAGTTGATCTTTGACTTTTTTCATTTGAGGGACATAGTTTACAGAATATAATGTTATTGGAGAATTGGTAAGATAAATGCCTAACCTTTTACTACTTTCTCACATTAAAAACATTTAAAAAAAAACACCATATTTATGTCACCATATTCTCAGGGCCATTAATAACTTTTCATTTTTTTGTTGACAGAGATGGGGCAGCTTGAATTTTTCATTGGTACCTTTATAGGGTATATGTGACTTTTTAAACACTTTTTGTTAAGTTGTTTTTTTGCATGGGGATGGATGAAAAACAGAAGTGATTGGTTTATGTAAAAACTGTCTCAGTCTTCCACAAGGTCCCCCATGGGAGTGTCCCTTGCTGGAAGACCTGCATAAAAGGCTGGCATGTTGCCCCATTAAAGTGTCCTGTTCTACCCTTCATGAAGTCTGGGCTCATGTTTGGGGGATTGGAGAACTACACTCTGGGGCTTGCTATAATCATTATACTCTCCAAAGTATAATCCCTAGCTCTTGTAAGAGCTGTTCCTGTATCGCTCTCTGAAGGAAGAGAGATGCACCCACTGGAACCTGGAAGCCTTGTCGTAGGTCCAGGGTGGGTAGAAGACGGCGAGATCCGTTATTCCTAACTTTTTTTTTATGGCGTTCACTGTGTGAGTTTAATAATGTCATAACTTTATAGTTCTGCAAACCAATAGTGCAGCGATGCCATTTATTTGTACTTTTTTATATCATAAAACAATGTTAATGTGGAAAAGGGGATTTTTTTAATTTTTCAATAGCTTACACCATACGCAATACACTACAATATTTAATAGGCCCTTGGCTGCCCTGGAGCAGTGGCTCTGCAGTGGCAGGAGTTCAGAGCAGTGGGCATAACTTATTTATTGTTAACAACCTCCCTGTCTTAATAATTTTTTTACTTGGACACACCCTTTAAATGTCCAGGATCAGATATAGCTCTGATCCTACTGATTAAAGTGATAACTGTTTTGTGAATATTGTTGTTCCGTTTGTAAGAAAAATACTTTTAATCCTAATGCATATGAGGGTTTCAGTGCACCAAGGGGGCAAGGAGTATGGCCAGCACTGGAAAGCTAAGAAGGTGAGGTGCACCAGGGGACTAGGCCCTGCCTCTTGGGGTACTGAAGCTCTTATTTGCATAAAGAATAAAAGTACATTTTCTCTAGAATGCAGAAACAGATTTCTTCAAGAAAGGTATTATTTTAATCAGCAGAATTAGGGTCCCTTCTATGCAATCTGCCAGGTTTATTAGGGCTAATTCTGCTGACCGATACTTTTAAAGGGCATCTGTCAGCAGATATGTACCTATGACACTGGCTGATCTGTTACATGTGCACTTGGCAGCTGAAGACATCTGTGTTGGTCCCATGTTCATATGTGCCCGCATTGCTGAGAAAAATGATGTTTTGATATATGCAAATGAGCCTCTAGGAGCAACAGGGGCGTTGCCATTACACCTAGAGATTCTGCTCTTTCTGCAAATGCCGTGCCCTCTGCACTTTGATTGACAGGGCCAGGCAGTGAAAACACCTGGCCCTGTCAATCATAGTAGAGAGGGGGCGGCAGTTGCAGAGAGAGCAGAGCCTGTAGGTGTAATGGCAACGCCCCCGTTGCTCCTAGAGACTCATTTGCATATATTAAAACATAATATTTCTTAGTAATGTGGACACATATGAACACGGGACCAACACAGATGTCTTCAGCTGCCAAGTGCACATGTAACAGGTCAGCCAGTGTCATAGGGACAGATCTGCTGACAGATGCCCTTTAACCACCTCCGGACCGCCTAACGCACATGTGCGTTCCGGAGGTGGCAGGGCTGCGCACAGTCACGCATATACGCGTCATCTCGCGATACGCGAGATTTCCTGTGAACGCGCGCTCACAGGAACTGAAGGTAAGCGAGTGGATCTCCAGCCTGCCAGCGGCGATCGCTCGCTGGCAGGCTGGAGATCCGAATTTTTTAACCCCTAACAGGTATATTAGACGCTGTTTTCATAACAGCGTCTAATATACCTCCTACCTGGTCCTCTGGTGGTCCCTTTTGTTAGGATCGACCACCAGAGGACTCAGGTAGGTCAGTACAGTCGCACCAAACACCACACTACACTACACCCCCCCCCCCGTCACTTATTAACCCCTTATAAACCCCTGATCACCCATGATCACCCCATATAAACTCCCTGATCACCCCCCTGTCATTGATCACCGCCCTGTCATTGATCATCCCCCGGTCAGGCTCCGTTCAGACGTCCGCATGATTTTTACGGATCCGATCCATGTATCCCTGGATCCGTAAAAATCATGCGGAAGTCTGAATGGAGCCTTACAGGGGGGTGATCAATAACAGGCGGGTGATCACCCATATACACTCCCTGATCACCCCCCTGTCATTGATCACCCCCCTGTCACTGATCACCCCCCCTGTAAGGCTCCATTCAGACGTCCGCATGATTTTTACGGATCCGATCCATGTATCCATGGATCCGTAAAAATCATGCGGACGTCTGAATGGATCCTTACAGGGGGGGTGATCAGTGACAGGGGGGTGATCACCCTGATTACCCTGATCACCCCCTGTCATTGATAACCCCCCTGTCAGGCTCCATTCAGACGTCCGCATGATTTTTACGGATCCGATCCATGTATCCATGGATCTGTAAAAAATCATGCGGATGTCTGAATGGAGCCTTACAGGGGGGGTGATCAGTGACAGGGGGGTGATCACCCTGATTACCCTGATCACCCCCTGTCATTGATAACCCCCCTGTAAGGCTCCATTCAGATGTCCGCATGCGTTCTGTGGATCCGATACATGTATCCATGGATCCGTAAAAAATCATGCGGATGTCTGAATGGAGCCTTACAGGGGGGGTGATCAGTGACAGGGGGGTGATCACCCTGATTACCCTGATCACCCCCTGTCATTGATAACCCCCCTGTAAGGCTCCATTCAGACGTCCGCATGCGTTCTGTGGATCCGATCCATGTATCCATGGATCCGTAAAAAATCATGCGGATGTCTGAATGGAGCCTTACAGGGGGGGTGATCAGTGACAGGGGGGTGATCACCCTGATTACCCTGATCACCCCCTGTCATTGATAACCCCCCTGTAAGGCTCCATTCAGACGTCCGCATGCGTTCTGTGGATCCGATACATGTATCCATGGATCCGTAAAAAATCATGCGGATGTCTGAATGGAGCCTTACAGGGGGGGTGATCAATGACAGGGGGGTGATCAGGGAGTCTATATGGGTGATCACCCCCTGTCATTGATCACCCCCCTGTCATTGATCACTCCCCCCCTGGTAAGGCTCCATTCAGCCATTTTTTTTGGCACAAGTTAGTGGAAATTTTTTGTCTGTTTTTGTTTTCGTTTTTTCTTACTAAGTCTCATATTCCACTAACTTGTGTCAAAAAATAAAATCTCACATGGACTCACCATACCCCTCACGGAATCCAAATGCGTAAACATTTTTAGACATTTATATTCCAGACTTCTTCTCACGCTTTAGGGCCCCTAAAAAGCCAGGGCAGTATAAATACCCCACATGTGACCCCATTTCGGAAAGAAGACACCCCAAGGTATTCCGTGAGGGGCATATTGAGTCCATGAAAGATTGAAATTTTTGTCCTAAGTTAGCGGAAAGTGAGACTTTGTGAGAAAAAAAACAAAAAAAATCAATATCCGCTAACTTATGCAAATAAAAAAAAAATTCTAGGAACTCGCCATGCCCCTCATTGAATACCTCGGGGTGTCTTCTTTCCAAAGTGGGGTCACATGTGGGGTATTTATACTGCCCTGGATTTTTAGGGGCCCTAAAGCATGAGAAGAAGTCTGGGATCCAAATGTCTAAAAATGCCCTCCTAAAAGGAATTTGGGCCCCTTTGCGCATCTAGGCTGCAAAAAAGTGTGACACATCTGGTATCGCCGTACTCAGGAGAAGTTGGGGAATGTGTTTTGGGGTGTCATTTTACATATACCCATGCTGGGTGAGAAAAATATCTTGGTCAAATGCCAACTTTGTATAAAAAAATGGGAAAAGTTGTCTTTTGCCAAGATATTTCTCTCACCCAGCATGGGTATATGTAAAATGGCACCCCAAAACACATTCCCCAACTTCTCCTGAGTACGGCGATACCAGATGTGTCACACTTTTTTGCAGCCAAGGTGGGCAAAGGGGCACATATTCCAAAGTGCACCTTTCGGATTTCACAGGCCATTTTTTACACATTTTGATTTCAAGGTACTTCTTACACATTTGGGCCCCTAAATTGCCAGGGCAGTATAACTATGCCACAAGTGACCCCATTTTGGAAAGAAGACACCCCAAGGTATTCCGTGGGGGGCACGGCGAGTTCCTAGAATTTTTAATTTTTTGTCACAATTTAGCGGAAAATGCTGATTTTTCTTTTTTTTTGTTTTTTTCCTTACAAAGTCTCATATTCCACTAACTTGCGACAAAAAAAAAAAATTCTAGGAACTCGCCATGCCCCTCACGGAATACCTTGGGGTGTCTTCTTTCCAAAATGGGGTCACTTGTGGGGTAGTTATACTGCCCTGGCAATTTAGGGGCCCAAATGTGTGAGAAGAACTTTGCAATCAAAATGTGTAAAAAATGCCCTGCAAAATCCGAAAGGTGCACTTTGGAATATGTGCCCCTTTGCCCACCTTGGCAGCAAAAAAGTGTGACACCTCTGGTATCGCCGTACTCAGGAGAAGTTGGGCAATGTGTTTTGGGGTGTCATTTTACATATACCCATGCTGGGTGAGAAAAATATCTTGGTCAAATGCCAACTTTGTATAAAAAAATTGGAAAAGTTGTCTTTTGCCAAGATATTTCTCTCACCCAGCATGGGTATATGTAAAATGACAGCCCAAAACACATTCCCCAACTTCTCCTGAGTACGGCGATACCAGATGTGTGACACTTTTTTGATGCCAAGGTGGGCAAAGGGGCACATATTCCAAAGTGCACCTTTCGGATTTCACCGGTCATTTTTTACAGATTTTGATTGCAAAGTACTTCTCACACATTTGGGCCCCTAAATTGCCAGGGCAGTATAACTACGCCACAAGTGACCCCATTTTGGAAAGAAGACACCCCAAGGTATTCCGTGAGGGGCATGGCGAGTTCCTAGAATTTTTTATTTTTTGTCGCAAGTTAGTGGAATATGAGACTTTGTAAGGAAAAAAGAGAAAAAAAAAAAAATCATCATTTTCCGCTAACTTGTGACAAAAAATAAAAAATTCTAGGAACTCGCAGTGCCCCTCACGGAATACCTTAGGGTGTCTTCTTTCCAAAATGGGGTCACTTGTGGCGTAGTTATACTGCCCTGGCAATTTAGGGGCCCAAATGTGTGAGAAGAACTTTGCAATCAAAATGTGTAAAAAATGCCCTGCAAAATCCGAAAGGTGCACTTTGGAATATGTGCCCCTTTGCCCACCTTGGCAGCAAAAAAGTGTGACACATCTGGTATCGCCGTACTCAGGAGAAGTTGGGCAATGTGTTTTGGGGTGTCATTTTACATATACCCATGCTGGGTGAGAAAAATATCTTGGTCAAATGCCAACTTTGTATAAAAAAATGGGAAAAGTTGTCTTTTGCCAAGATATTTCTCTCACCCAGCATGGGTATATGTAAAATGACACCCCAAAACACATTCCCCAACTTCTCCTGAGTACGGCGATACCACATGTGTGACACTTTTTTGCTGCCAAGGTGGGCAAAGGGGCGCATATTCCAAAGTGCACCTTTCGGATTTCACCGGTCATTTCTTACACATTTTGATTGCAAAGTTCTTCTCACACATTTGGGCCCCTAAATTGCCAGGGCAGTATAACTACCCCACAAGTGACCCCATTTTGGAAAGAAGACACCCCAAGGTATTCTGTGAGGGGCATGGTGAGTTCCTAGAATTTTTTATTTTTTGTCGCAAGTTAGTGGAATACGAGACTTTGTAAGAAAAATAAATAAATAAAAAATCATCATCATTTTCCGCTAACTTGTGACAAAAAATAAAAAGTTCTATGAACTCACTATGCCCATCAGCGAATACCTTAGGGTGTCTACTTTCCGAAATGGGGTCATTTGTGGGGTGTTTGTACTGTCTGGGCATTGTAGAACCTCAGGAAACATGACAGGTGCTCAGAAAATCAGAGCCGTTTCAAAAAGCGGAAATTCACATTTTTGTACCATAGTTTGTAAATGCTATAACTTTTACCCAAACCATTTTTTTTTTGCCCAAACATTTTTTTTTTATCAAAGACATGTAGAACTATAAATTTAGCGAAAAATTTATATATGGATGTCGTTTTTTTTGCAAAATTTCACAGCTGAAAGTGAAAAATGTCATTTTTTTGCAAAAAAATCGTTACATTTTGATTAATAACAAAAAAAGTAAAAATGTCAGCAGCAATAAAATACCACCAAATGAAAGCTCCATTAGTGAGAAGAAAAGGAGGTAAAATTCATTTGGGTGGTAAGTTGCATGACCGAGCGATAAACGGTGAAATTAGTGTAGTGCCGAAGTGTAAAAAGTGGCCTGGTCATGAAGGGGGTTTCACCTAGCGGGGCTGAAGTGGTTAATCCCTTGGTGACCACCCATACATCTTTTTATAGCGGTCACTAAGGGGCCTTAGGCTGGGCCATCACTTTTTAACCCGCGCTCCTGCTCTAACAGCCTGGACCAGCAGGCTTCTGTCACCCCATTAAACTCTTTTTTTTTTTTTTTGGTTTCTTATAATCCCTATACAGCGATATATGAATGCATAATGTTATTAGTCATTTTGGTTCAGTAGATTATGAATAAAATGTACTTTTATAATATGTAAATTACCTGTCTACCAGCAAGTAGGGCGGCTACTTGCTGGTAGCAGCCGCATCCTCCTATCATATAGACGCCCCCTCCGCATGTTCATTGATAGGGCCAGCGAATGCGATCGTCCTCTGGCTGGCCCTGTCTGCTATCAATATCTCGCGCCTGCGCAGTAACGGTATTCAGTCGGCGCAGGCGCACTGAGAGGAGGCCGCTCGCTCGGCCGCTCCATCCTCAGTGCGCCTGCGCCGATGATGTCACATCTACACTCGGTGCAGGCGCACTGAGGATGGAGCGGCCGAGCGATCGTCCTCCTCTCAGTGCGCCCGCGCCGACTGAATACCGTTACGGCGCAGGCGCGAGATCTTGATAGCAGACAGGGCCAGCCAGAGGACGATCGCATTCGCAGAATTAATCATTTATTCTTAGCTGCCCCCGATTTTTTTTTTAATAACAAGCGAACCAAAAGCGTGATTTACTTCAAATGATACCAATGAAAATTGTCCGGCAAAAATCAAGCCCTCACACAACTCCCTAGAAAGAAAAATAAAAAAGTTACAGGTCTTGAGAAGTGGCAATGCAAAAAAAAAAGGGGTTTTATTGCACAGAAGTAGTAAGAGTACTTTCACACTAGCGTTATTCTTTGCCGGCACTGAGTTTCTGTCCTGCATTCTGAATGGAGAGCAATCTGTTCATGATGCATCAGGATGTCTTCAGTTCAGTCTTTTTTACTTTTCAGGACGGAGATAATAACGCAGCATGCTACGGTTTTATCTCCGCCCAAAAACACTTGCCGGAATGCCGGATCCGGTAAAAATGTGCAGACCGGTAAAAATGTGAAAAAAAAAAAATCTGAAACGGATCCGTTTGTCTGTATGACAAACGGACAGACTGATCCGTTCTTGCAATGCATTTGTGAGACCGATCACTCTGCCGCAAGTGTCAAAGTACCCTTAAAAAAATATATATGTATTTGGTATAGCTGTAATTGCACTGACTCAGAGAATAAAGATATTTTGTTATTTATACCGAAAGATAAATGCCGTAAAATTTATAACGTAAAAACTCAATGGCAGTATTGCTGTTTTCCCATCACCCTCCCAGAAAGAGTCAATAAAAGTTTGGCCTCCTGCACACGAACGTTTTTTTACACGGTCCGCAAAAACGGGGTCCGTAGGTCCGTGATCCGTGACCGTTTTTCCGTCCGTGGGTCTTCCTTGATTTTTGGAGGATCCACGGACATGAAAAAAAAGTCATTTTGGTGTCCGCCTGGCCGTGCGGAGCCAAACGGATCCGTCCTGAATTACAATGCAAGTCAATGGGGACGGATCCGTTTGATGTTGACACAATATGGTGCCATTTCAAACGGATCCGTCCCCATTGACTTTCAATGTAAAGTCTGGAGTTCTGTTATACCATCGGATTGGAGTTTTCTCCAATCCGATGGTATATTTTAACTTGTAGCGTCCCCATCACCATGGGAACGCCTCTATGTTAGAATATACTGTCGGATATGAGCTACATCGTGAAACTCATTTCCGACAGTATATTCTAACACAGAAGCGTTCCCATGGTGATGGAGACGCTTCAGGTTAGAATATACAAAAAAACTGTGTACATGACTGCCCCCTGCTGCCTGGCAGGTGCTGCCAGGCAGCAGGGGGCAGACCCCCCCCCCTGTTTTTAACTCATTGGTGGCCAGTGGGCCCCCCCTCCCCTGTTGTTAACTCGTTGGTGGCCAGTGTGCGCACCCCCCTCCCTCCCTCCCTCTATTGTTTTAATACATTGGGGCCAGTGTGCGCGCCCCCCCCCCAACCCCCCCTCCCTCCCTCTATTGTTTTAATACATTGGGGCCAGTGTGCGCGCGCCCCCCCCAACCCCCCCTCCCTCCCTCTATTGTTTTAATACATTGGGGCCAGTGTGCGCACCCCCCCAACCCCCCCCTCCCTCCCTCTATTGTAATCATCATCGGTGGCAGCGGAGTAGAAGATTTTCATACTTACCTGCTTCTTGCTGCTGCGATGTCTGCGTCCGGCCGGGAGCTCCTCCTACTGGTAAGTGACAGGTCTGTGCGGCGCATTGCTGTCACTTACCAGTAGGAGGAGCTCCCGGCCGGACGCAGACATCGCAGCAGCAAGAAGCAGGTAAGTATGAAAATCTTCTACTCCGCTGCCACCGATGATGATTACAATAGAGGGAGGGAGGGAGGGGGGGGTTGGGGGGGGTGCGCACACTGGCCCCAATGTATTAAAACAATAGAGGGAGGGAGGGGGGGTTGGGGGGGCGCGCGCACACTGGCCCCAATGTATTAAAACAATAGAGGGAGGGAGGGGGGGGCGCGCACACTGGCCCCAATGTATTAAAACAATAGAGGGAGGGAGGGAGGGGGGTGCGCACACTGGCCACCAACGAGTTAACAACAGGGGAGGGGGGGGGCCGCACAATGATATTCAAACTGGGGAGGGGGGGGGGGGGGGGGTCTGCCCCCTGCTGCCTGGCAGCCCTGATCTCTTACAGGGGGATATGATGGGGTTAATTGTACTATCATATCCCCCTGTAAGAGATCGGGTGCTGCCAGGCAGCAGGGGGCAGTCTTGTACAAAGTTTGCAGTGTATTCTAACTAGAAGCGTCCCCATCACCATGGGAACGCTTCTGTGTTAGAATATACTGTCGGAAATGAGTTTTCACGAAGTGAAAACTTAGATCAGAAAAAGCTTTTATGCAGACGGATCTTCGGATCCGTCTGTATGAAACTAAAACCTACGGCCACGGATCACGGACACGGATGCCAATCTTGTGTGCATCCGTGTTCTTTCACGGACCCATTGACTTGAATGGGCCCGTGAACCGTTGGCCGTGAAAAAAATAGGACAGGTCATATTTTTTTTCACGGCCAGGAAACACGGCTCACGGATGCGGCTGCCAAACGGTGCATTTTCCGATTTTTCCACGGACCCATTGAAAGTCAATGGGTCCGTGAAAAAAAACGGAAAACGGCACAACGGCCACGGATGCACACAACGTTCGTGTGCAGGAGGCCTTAATCAGAAAATGATGTGCCCCAAAATGGCGCCATCAAAACTGCAACTTATCCCGCAAAAAACAAGCCCTCATAAAGCTATATAGAAGGAGAAATAAAAAAAGGTATAGCTCTTGGAAGGCAAGGAAAAGAGGAAGAAAAATGCTGTCAGTAAGGCCCAAGACAGGCTGGTCACTTAGGGGTTAAGTATTCTTTTTAGCAATGTTTTTTTTTTTTTTTTTGCTACTTACATAATTTTTGTCAATATGACGGTATTAAGTTTAATAGCCTATCTATTTTCACTATGAATTTTATAATTGGCATCATTGCTTATTAAATAATAAACCAGACACCATGACCATGAAAATAATGTCATTTTAGCTATTTTCTTTTAATGCATCTTGAGGCAGCTAATAATGCAAATAATCAGTCATATAAATCCATTGAAGTCAAAATGAAATCACTGACAATTATCAGGCCAAAGTTAATGATTTAGTAAATGGATATTAGTAATAGAAACTGTTCCTAGGACTTTGTACTTTTGTTGAAATTACTGCATATAATCAAAACGAATGAAGATAACATCAGGTCATACAACAGTATGTATTCAGTGTACGAGTCTATTACCTAACACAACTGGATGATGTCAATAGGTTGCTATTTTTATTTTGCATTTTATAGTTTAGTTTCTAGATGCACAATTAAAAGGGTTTCCAGGAATAGGAAAAAAAAAGTCTGCATTTTTTCAGAAACAGAATATCGTAACGGTCGGAGGGCACACAAATATCTGGTTCTACACAGACTCAAAAATCAATAAATAAAATTAGATTTATTCAACATACACTAAACTATAAAATATGTAAAAGATATATAAACAACCTGAACTGCTCATATGTGGTATATATGAATAGCGCTCAGTAATACACGCACATAAATATGGTTAACTTTCTATGGAACACGTCTACATTCAAAAATCAAATAGCATTCTTTAATACAGAATGCTAAGTATAATGTCAATTGAGGGTTAAAAAATAATAAAAACATAACTCACCTTATCTAGTTGATCGCGCAGCGGGGATCTTCTTCTTTGTTCTTCTTGAAGGACCTGCAAAAGGACCTTCGCTGATGTCATTGCGCTCACCATGAGCGCAATGACATCAGCGAAGGTCCTTTTGCAGGTCCTTCAAGAAGAACAAAGAAGAAGATCCCCGCTGCGTGATCAAGTGAATGAGGTGAGTTATGTTTTAGTATTATTTTTTAACCCTCAATTAACATTATACTTAGCATTCTGAATTGATATCGCCACCCTCCCTTTCATTAGAGCAGCCTACCTAAGTTCATCGCCGCCTCTCTAACGTCAGCGCCGCCTCTGAAATCGTCCGCTCTCCTCAGCCAGATCGTGCGTGCACACTAGGTATAACCTGAGGAGAGTGGACGATTTCAGAGGCGGCGCTGACGTTAGAGAGGCGGCGATTAAACGAGGTAGGCGGCTCTAATGAAAGGGAGGGCGGGGATTTCAATTCAGAAGGCGGCGCTGGGCACCGAAAGGAGATGGCTGCAGCCGGGCACCCTGCATCATGAGACGTCCCCTTGGACACATTTGTGACGTGAGTAGAGGTTATATAAGGTCACTTAGGATTCTGTGTATTAGTAGGGACCTCGCCATATGTTTAGGTTATAGGCCTAAATTCTGATGACAGAACCCCCTTAAAGAATGCTATTATTTTCCATTATAACCATGTTATAATGGAAAATATTACAATCTACAGAACTTCAGTGAAGAAGTCCGGGTTCGGATCTGTGTACCACATTCAGTTTTTTCTCACGCGCGTGCAAAACGCATTGCACTCGCTCAGAAAAAACTGAACAATGGAACGCAATCGCAGTCAAAACTGACTAAAAATTGCGTACCTACTCGCACAATTTTCCCTGAATGTCCCTGCATCGCATCCGACCCTCACCCGCGACGCCCCTGTGAAGGGGGCCTTAGTGGGAGATAATCAGTGTAGGTTAGATCCTGATATAGTGCAGCTGTTGCAGTGCAGGGTGTTAGGTAGTGTGATAGGTTCTGCTGTCCATACATACATGCAGACCTGCTAAATTGTAAAGTTTCACGTATTGCGCCAAAATATTTGCATTATTAGTGCCGATTAGCTCAATCGCTAATATATTGGAGCACTCTAACTGCATATAAAGCCATTGTAATGTTCTGCCGTGCCAAACATTTTCTCCAGTCTCAGGAAACTTCTAGCAGCTTGGAAAATGTAGTAAAAGTGACCTACGCCTGTATTTCGCATGCATTATGCGAATATTACATTGCTGATTTTTCGCAATCAAGAAAATAATCACCCAAATATTCATGAAATATCGCAAATTCGAATATAGCCCCTGCCGCTCATCACTACTCATGAGACTCAGCTAAAACACCAAAGTAATCCCACGGACAACATCGGTGCTGTTTTTGTAAAGAACTGACCATTTTTCTAATCCTGGACCATCCTTTGTAACAAAGTGAGTTTATGCACAAATACTGAAGCAATTGGGTGCAATTATCCATACTGACACAGGAAGTCCTGGTGCTTTGTAAATAAAAAAAAAAGCGTCATTAAGGCCCCTTTCAGACGAGCGTGTCCGGATTAGGTTGCGTTCAGTGAAAAATGCACGATTTCGCAAACAAAGTAATTCAGTTTTGTCTGCGATCCCGTTCAGTTGTTCAGTTTTTATTGCTCGGCAGGGGCATCTTTACCAAGGGGCAGCTGCCCCGGGCCCAGTTGCTCCTGGGGGGCCCAAGGCAGCTGCCTCTTGAGCCCTGCTAGCCACTGCCCCGGGTGTCAGGCTGTCAGCTCTACCAGGAGTCCAGGCATCATGATCGTACTGTGTTAAAGTTGTGATTTAGGACCTTAATGACATCATCACCATGTGACCAGTAACCTAGCAATTACTGGTCACATGGCTATGAGGTCATCACAGGTCCTATCAGGAGTGTTGCAGAAGTTAACTGTGGAGCTTTTTGTGTGAAGATTACATCAGAAAAAGGTGACAGGGGCTGTTATGTTAATATACTGTAAACTACTGTATAGTGGGGTGCTGTATACTGTGTGGGGCTGTATACTGTGTGGTGGGCTGTATACTGTGTGGTGGGCTGTATACTGTGGGGGGCTGTATACTGTGTGGGACTGTATACTGTGTGGGACTGTATACTGTGTGGGGGCTGTATACTGTGGGGGGGCTGTATACTGTGGTGGGCTGTATACTGTGTGGGGCTGTATACTGTGTGGGGGCTGTATACTGTGTGGGGACTGTATACTGTGTGGGGGCTGTATACTGTGTGGTGGGCTGTATACTGTGTAGGGCTGTATACTGTGTGGGACTGTATACTGTGTGGTGGGCTGTATTAGGGATCGACCGATTATCGGATTTACCGATATTATCGGCCGATATTCAGGATTTTGAACGCTATCGGTATCGGCATTTATTTTGCCGATATTCCGATAGCGTATGGGGAACACAGATGGCGCTGCTCTCAGCGCTCTCCGTGTTCCCCTTAGCAGCACAGGAGAGAAGGAAGCAGTGTCTCCTCCCCCTGTGCTGCTGCCGCTGCCGCCAATGAAAGGACAGGGGACAAGAGGAGGGGAGGAGCTATGGCCACTGCGCCACCAATGAAGCTTAATCTCTCATTTATTCATATACAGGAGGCAGGAGCTGCAGTATCACATAGCCATCTCCCGACCTCTATAAGCTGTAGCTGTGATCTACGGTAGTTAACCCCTCAGGTGCCGCGGATCGCAGCTACAGCTCATAGAGGTCGGGAGCCGGCTATGTGATTCTGCAGCCAGCTCCCGCCTCCTGTATATGAATAAATGAGAGATTAAGCTTCATTGGTGGCGCAGTGCGCCCCCCCCCCCCTAGTATTAAGCATTAAAGGGGTTTTCCAAGTTATATTTATTGATGACCTATCCCCAGGATAGGTCATCAATATCAGATCGGCGGGGGTCCGACACCCGGCACCCCCTCCGATCAGCTGTTTTAAGAGGAGACTCGCATTGTGTTCGCATGGTGAAAGCTGGAAAAAATTCCAAAAGGGGTGGAATTGTAAAAGATGGTTCCTATGCGGGAAAACTGACCTAATAAATAAATTCTGTGGGATTGTAAGATTGTAGCGATACCACATTTGTATAGTTTTTTTCTTGTGTTTTAATACGGAAAAAAAATAAAAACTTAGGGGAAAGGTTTTTTTCCATTGCCATATTTTTTATAGTTATGTCTAGGGAGCTGTGTGAGGGGTAATTTTTTGCAGGAAAATCTTTAGTTTTATTGATACCATTTTGGAATTTTTTTGGGGGGAGGAGAAGGGACAAAAAAACTGCAAATCGGCCAATTTTTTATTTTCCATTACACTGTTCTCTGTATGGGATAGATATTTTTATATTTTGAAAGTGCATGCGGCAATGCCTATGTCTTTTAATGTTTTTGTTCTAGGGAAAGGGGGTGAATTTTTATGTATTTTTTATATTTATAATTTTTTTTTTACTTTTTAAACTTTTTTTTTGTCAGTTGACTATAACTTTCAATCATTAGATTGCCTCTTTTATTCTGTGATGAATATCTATGCATTGCAGAATACAGCATTCAGTACATTACAATGCAGTGCAGCAACCTTCAGTGCTGCCACCTGCAAGCCTGCATTGTAATCTACTAGTAATTGGCCTGAGAGCCTTGTACAGGCTCAGACCTATTACTAGTATGGGACATCTGAGGGGATTAAATGGCTGCAATCAGCATCATCACCAATCGCAGACATTAGAGCTGGGCCTCTTCTATGTAAAACAGCAGAAACTGCTATCTTCAAAGACTTCCATTGTACATGTACGACGGAGGTCCAGAAAAGCTTAAAGAGGACCCGTCCCCTCTTCTGACACGTCTGTTTTAGCAACTACTTGCATTCCCCATGTAATAACAATTCTGGAGCATGTGCCTTACAGGTAAAACAAAATGATAAATCTACCTTCAATGACTTTCGGAAACGTGCTAGTGAGTCCCTTTACAGGAAGTACAATTTGACAATGGCCATAACCTTCTTTTGTTCTAGAGCTTGCTGATTGTTTCTACACCCTCTTTCTTTCTATTTTATGACTGAATATGTTCTTTATTCGGGTTTTGTCGGTTTCTTTGATATGCACTTGGATAATTCTACATAATGGGATATTCCCATCTTGACATTTCAATAGGATACATCACAAAAGTCCGATAGGTGTGGGTCCCACCTCTGGCACCCACTCCTCTCTTTAGAACGGGGCACTCATGTGACTGAAGAGCAAGCAACAATGCATGGCTTTTCCTATTCATTGCTATGGGAATTTCAAAAATAGCTTAGCAGTGGCCCATTCCCACTAATTGCACAGTGGAGAATGAAGGCATAGCCGTGCAGGACCAGTGTTCTCTCCATTCCCTGCTATGGGACTTTCAAACATAACTGAGCCAGCGCTCAGCTTTTTTCCGAAGCCCTGTAGCAATTAATAGAGAAGGCCGACATGCTCAGCTTGCTCTCCATTCATGCCAATGCACTGTTCTTGAAACTGGAGTGGGTCCTGGTCTGGACCGATAGGACATTTAGGACAGTTGGGAATTTCCCTTTGACAATATACAATGAACCCTCTTTGAGGTGACTGCCCAAAATTGCATTGAAAAATGGTCTTCTAGAAGGATGATAATTGATAACTTCCCCCAATTTAAAAATTGTCAGATTGCTAATACTACGTAGATGACTATTGGTGATGAGTGAAGTATTCAAAAATTTGATTCGCTGCTTCTATGAATTTTACAAAGAAAATTAGCTTGGTGACAAATTACTTCATCAAGAAGCGCATTTCTTTGCAAGTAGTGGGTGCAATGATAAGGAGTGGCGATTGCATGGCTCCCCTCATTGTACCCCTCAGTTGCCACATTCATAGCTGATCTCGGCATCAGACAGTAAAAAAGAGTGTAAAAAAAAATAAAAAATCATACTTACCTAATTTATTTGATCGCAAAGAGCCACCCGCTGCCATTTTGATTGAAGATCTAGTGCGAAATCTTGTGTGGCTGTCATCACTTCGGCCGGCGTTGTGATGTCATATGTCACCGCACACGGGATTTCATGCAAGATCTTCAATCAAGATGGCGGCGGCTGACTCTCAAATGGAGGAAGTCAGTATGATTTTTTTTTACCACCATTCAGGGAAAATCGATTCGCTACCACGAACCAGAGGAAATTCAGCTTTGCGTCTAATCACATTTTCCCTGAAATTCGGATCAAAGTCTACTTTGTGGAGTTCGATTCACTCGACACTAATGACTATGTTCTCAAAAATCGTTGGGGGGGGGGGGTTTATAAAAACAATTATTTTGCAGTACTTTTCATCCCAGCTTTACAGGTTGAATCAGTTTGGTTTAGTTTGGCATGGACTGGTGCAGTGAAGATAAGACATAACATAAAGAAGAGAATGATCTGGCTTTCCTCTACCATCAGGATCCTCTGGGACGGGGGCTTATAGTGCATCTCCTTTAGGCTCCCTCATATTGACCACACTGGAATAAGCATCATGAACTATAACACATCTCTCCCAAGCAACTGTTGGTGCAAGACCTTGTCCATTTTTATCAGATGGAATGAGCAAAGAAAACTGTGGGAACCTTTGTTCATTCTACCTGATAGACTGAAGAAAGAAGGCAGGTCTGAAATGTGTACCAGGTATTGTCTCATTTATTAGAGGACCTCTAAATGAACAAGGACTTGGTTGTAAATGTGTGTACAAGAGAGTTAGCATTGTCTGCATAGTTTGTCTTGGGATTCTATTAACTGTGTGAGAATTGGCCACTCCAAGGTCCGAAATAATAACTGAAAAACAAGATATGCGCAGTGACCATCATGGATTGCATAATCAAGCTACATTCCATTAGGCCTCCTGCACGCGAACGTGTGCGCCCCGTGTCCGTGCTGCGGCCTGCAAATTGCTGGGCGCAATGCACAAACACCGTCCGTAGGGCAGCCGCAGCGGATCGCGGACCCATTCACTTTAATGGGTCCGCAATCCGGACGTTCCGCAAAAAGATAAGACATGTTCTATCTTTTTGCTGAACGGAAGTACGGGACGAAACCACACTGAAGCACTCCGTAGTGCTCCCGTAGGGTTCCTTTCCGTGCTTCCGTTCCGCATCTCCGGATTTGCGGACCCATTCAAGGGAAAGGGTCCGCATCCGTGATGCGGAATGCCTGCGGAACGGCACCCGTGTATTGCGGATCCGCAAATGCGGTCCGCAATACGGCAACGGGGCACACACATTCATGTGCAGTAGGCCTTAGGGGGTGAAGCTCTTTGGTTAAAACAGTATAAAGGCTGGAACTTTTCAGTTAAAAAGTTGGAGTTCATCTATGAGAGAAGGAGGCGCCCCCTACGTAGAAAAATGTTCCCAATCGAGTCCCTGACTGCTTTTGCTGAAACGGGCTCCCCAGATGATGCGTGTCACTCTCAGATGATGCTAACTCAATTGGTGATGTAACGACTGTACCTTCTGGATGTAGTCAGGACTCTAGATGAAGTGTGGTTGTACATATGTAAATAGTAGATGTGTGTTGTCTTTTGTCTAAGCCCTTATTGTTTGTAAGCTTTCTATTTAGTGTTGGTGAATTTACCTAATTTTGCTAAAAAGGACATATATTTGCCTAATTATCCTTATTCCCTTAATAAATTTAGTTAATTATTTTACTATTCTTAAAGCGATATGTGTAGTCTGTCTTTAAAGAGTATCTGAACCTGAAATAGAGTGTTTGTAAGCAAATTGCCTAATTTGTTAGCAATACAAATGATGAATACCGGGGACTGCTCGTTGTGCTAGAAAGGCTCTTCACATCCTAACCTTATATCGCTGGTCTTACTGCTCTCCAAAATGTATGCACTGTGTACAGTAACATTTTAAAAAATATTGACATTATTAGCTTACCTGTAATATTATTTCTTTGATCGAAAAGTGCGCTTCCAATTTCTAAACCATTGGTTCGGACCCAACCTTCAGATGTCATGCCGCAGAAATCCGTCTCAAAATCACATCTTTCGTATAGGGAGCCTATTCAATGATATCAGATGTGAGAATGATTGGAAACATATTGAATTTCATCTATGCAGAACTGAGAAATGTTCTAAACAATATGCAAAATTGTATTGGAATACAGCCCCTTTAAACATGATATCCAATTGCTTTTGGTACATCACAGTTTTCATTGTGATTAGGGGTGAGAGAATCAAAAAAAACATCCGAAGTCGATTCGCATTAAAACTTCATTTCAATACTGAATGGAGCAAGCTCTCCGTACAGTATTAGAATGTATTGGCTCCGATGAGCCTAAGTTATTAGTTCGTGAAGTCTCACGAGACTGTCTTCATAAATCGATTTCTACTGTAAAAAATTTTTTTTCCCGAACTCGGGTTCGGTTCCAAGTGGCACCTTGGAACCGAACCCGAGTTCGGGAAATGCTTTGAGCGACCATGCAAAATGTCACTCGAAAATGCTCTTCTGTGATTTTGTCTTCTCAAAAAAAAGTTGGTAAGTTTGCAGAATATGTGATAGAACTGAAAATCTGTCATGGGAAATCTGTAACACTTTACTTATTTTTTTCAAGTCTTATTGGGGGACTAGACGATGAGATCACTTGATTGCTGATATAATACACTGCAATACTTCTGTACTGCAGTGTATTAGGCTTGTCAGCAAGAAAGTGCGGATGCGGTGCTAAGGAGACAAGGAATGTATGACCCGGGACCCCATCTACTTTTTTATTTTCCATTCTTTAATACAGAATGCTAAGTATAATGTCAATTGAGGGTAAAAAAAATAATAAAAACATAACTCACCTCATCCACTTGATCGCGTAGCCGGGATCCTCTTCTTTGTTCTTCTTGAAGGGCCTGCAAAAGGACCTTCGCTGACGTCATCGCACTCACCACGTGGTGAGCGCGGTGACGTCAGTGCAGGTCCTGCTGAATGAAGATAGAAGGTCCTTCAGTGAAGAAGTCCGGGTTTGGGTCTGGGTACCTCATTCAGTTTTTTTCTCACCGGTGTGCAAAACGCATTGCACTTGTGCGGAAAAAACTGAACGCAATCGCAGTCAAAACTGACTGAAATTGCGTGCCTAATGCATTCGGCCCTCACCCGGGACGCCCGTGTAAAGTGGGCCTTAGGCCTCATGCACACGACCGTTGTTTCATTCCGTGTCCGTTGTCCCGTTTCTCGTGATTTTCTGCGAACCCATTGTCCGCGTCCGTTTTTTTCCTATCATTTGCATGGCAAACTTGACTTCGACTTTTTTTGACTTTCCTTCATGTCTGGTGATCCTCCAAAAATAAAGAAAGACACACGGGAACAAAAACGGAAACGGATCACGGAACAACGGATCCCCATTTTGCGGAACGGAACACAACAACGGTCGTGTGCATGAGGCCTTAGTGGGAGATAGTCAGTGTAGGTTAGATCCTGATATAGTGCAGCTGTTGCAGTGCAGGGTGTTAGGTGGTGTGATAGGTTCTGCTGTCCATACATACATGCAGACCTGCTAAAATGTTTCACGTATTGCACCAAAATATTCGCATTTTTAGTGCCGATTAGCGCAATTGCGAATATATTGGAGCACTCTAACTGCATATAAAGCCATTTTTAATGTTCTGCCATGCCAACCATTTTCTCCAGTCTCAGGAAACTTCTAGCAGCTTGGAAAATGTAGCAAAAGTGACCCACGCCTGTATTTTGCGTGCACTATGCGAATATTACTTTGCCAATATTTTGCAATCAATAAAATAATCTAGAATTCGCGAATTCGTGAATATATGACGAATATTCGCCAAAATATTTGTGAAATATCGCCTTATTCACACAGTCAGTGTTCGGTCAGTGATTTCCATCAGTGACTTTGAGTCAAAACTAGGTGCAGCTCTAAACAAAGAACAGGCAAATCTTTCCACTAGGCCCCATTCACACGAATGTAAGGCATCCGTGCCCATATTTCAGATCGCAAACTGGGTCCGCAATACACGAGCACCGGCCGTGTGCACTCCGTGCTGCAGATGCGGACTCATTGACTTGAATGGGTCTGCTATCCACAAGATACAGCAAAAGATAGGACACGTCTTATCTTTTGCGGAGCAGGGGCTTGGATTGGGTGTCAACAGAATTGCTTTTCTGTGCTTTCGGGTGTAGTACCGATATTTGCGGTCCACAGCACGGGCACAGCGACCATACGGTCATGTGAATAAGCCCTTATACCAGATGTCTGTGTAGCCTCCACTCCTGGTTTTGGCTCACAATCCCTGCTGGAAATCACAGACCAAAGACTGAAATCAGCGCGTCTGTCACTACTTTACGCTTTGACCCAGAGAGGGCAGTATAACAGTAATGGCAGGTTAGCTTTAGCACCTTAATGATGCAGCCATTTGTGGCCTTGTGACACACTAATGTTATGCATTTCAGCAACCATAACTTTAATTTTCATTTCTTTTTTATTTATGCTAATTTTTTTATATAGGAATTTGGGGTTTTCATGAGCTGTATGCCAAAATCATCAATATTAAAACAATAAAAGGCTTGAACTACTTCAGTTGTGTGTAATGAATCTAAAATATATGAAAGTCTAATGTTTATCAGTACATTACAGAAAATAATGAACTTTATCACAATATGCAAATTTTTTGAGAAGGACCTGTATATATGGTATCATTGTTTTTAGTTTTTTTTAGTTTTCTTTATAAAAATTTATTTCAAATATGAACCCAGACTAGATGAGGAGGGAAGTACTATTTTATCCTACATCTAAAATGAAAGGGATTTTGCCATTTCAGCATTTAGCAATTATTAAGCAGAGAGAGTTTCCAACCATGGTTACGACGACCCTGCAATCCAGCAGCATGGCTGTGCTTGTACACTACAGAAAAAAGTACCAGCTCCCACGGTCCCGGCCACCACAGAGGCTGGCATTTTTTTTTTTATGTGTGCAAGCACGAGCACCACTGCTGGGTTACAGGGTGGTTGTAACCATGGAAGGGTGGTTGTAACCATGGAAACGAGCAGTGTACAATGTGATAGAAAAATGAACCACACCAGCAAAGGAAGCAATATGGACAATCACAATACATTAGTAAGTGGCTTTTATTAACTTCCTCTACATGATAAATGCCTCTTGCTGAAGTGAGACAACCTTTAAGATCGCCCCCGGTCAACTATCAGTGACTGAGAGCTATGCACATATGTATACACACACAGGCCTCATGCACACGAACAAATTTTTGGTTTGAATTTTTTACGGATCAAATGGGGACCCATTCATTTCTATGGGGCCGCAAAAAAAGTTGGACAGCGCACAAATGCTATATGTGTGCTGTCCGCATCCATTTATCATGTAGAGAAAGTTAATACAAGGCAGTTACTAATATATTGTGATTGTCTCCTTTGCTGGCTTGGTTCATTTTTCCAATACATTATACACTGCTCGTTTCCATGGTTACAACTAGAGATGAGCGAATTCGCACCAAATCCAAATTTCCTCGCGCTTCGTGGTAACGAATCACATTTTTTTTCCTAAAATCACCCACAATGCCATGCATGCAGCCAATCAGCAGCCAGCCACTGCTCCACTCTGTGGCCTCCTGATGATGCTGCTGCCACCTCCACACTCTCATTGTGCAACCCTGTGGCCTCCTCCTGATGCTGCTGCTGCCGTCACCTCCACACTTTGTTATTGTGCTACTCTGTGGCCTCCTGATGCTGCTGTCACATCCACACTGTCATTGTGCCACTCTGTGCTCTCGTCATGCTGCTTCCACCTCACCACTATGTCATAGGGCTACTCTGTGGACGTCTCATGCTGTTGCCACCCTTCCCACTTCATGACTGAGCCACTATTTTGCCTTTTGGCCTGGCTGACATCATCATTTATTTGAACCTTCTTCTGATCTGTCAGAAGGAAGGAAAAATTAGACGCACAACGGATCCTGTCTATGTAACACCTGTAAGGCCTGCATGACATGGTTCCTATTTTGAATCAGAATTGGCTTATGATTTGGCAGCCAAAAGCAGGAGTGGGTACAAAACACAGAAGACATACAAATATTCCATTCACGCGTCATCTATGTTTTGGATCCACTCCTGCTTTTTTTGGCTTTAGCAATACTGATGGATTACTGACCAAATGCTGACCGAGTGAAGGCGGATGCTCCACAGACAGGATCTGTCCTTTGGGGGTTATTGTTCTGACGATCAGAAGAAGGGCAAAATAATCAGGGACATCAACACAAACTTACTGCTGGCACCCTATCTACTCTGTCGGGGGCTCTACTTGTACAAGCGTTTAATAGAACAGGTTCTGTAGACATCTATTTGGAATCAGCTGTCAACGGTGTAAAAGGAGTGCGTTTCTTTTTTACACTAACATTGACCTGTTGGGCTGAATCCACACTTGGGTTATTTGGTCAGTTCTGGTCCCGTAACTGCCCAAATAAGTGAAGTGTGCAGTGAGTCTAAGAGCAATGCCTGTCATTTGCATGTCATACGGACTCACAGTATTATTTCACTACCACAGCAGACTCCCTATGTGTGTTACTGCAAGGCACAGTGTTCTACCCCACTATAAAGGCTCTGCAGCCAGGAAATAGACATTTTGTAACGCGATTTGCCACAAATAAATTCAGATAGAACTGAATTTTTTCGATAAATTCGGCGAACCGACCAAATCTAATTTTTTAGAAATTCGCTCATCTCTAGTTACAACCACCCTGCAATCCAGCAGTGGTCGTGCTTGCACACTAAGAACTATGGGAGCATACTTAAGCTGGTGCTTTTTTGTATAGTGTACAAGCAGAGTCATGCTGCTGGACTGCAGGGTTGTAGTATCCATGGAAACTTTCTTTGCATAATAAATACTATTTGCTGAAGTGGCAAAACCCCTTTAAGTATAATCATTAGCCTTTAAGCATTTCTTATGTATGGTGCTTGGATGTGGCACAGCATGTGCCATTGTTTTCTTCCACTTCACCACATGTCTCCATGTTTGTTTGTTTTTTCTTTCAAGGAGCTAATGATATGGCTGCATTAGTTTAACCATTAAATAAAAGGACAGCAGTGTATTTATTGTGTACCAGAAGCTCATTTTTACAGGCCGAACATCAGATTTATATGGGTCTGCAGTTTGGAAGACCGGTATGTTAATGGGCAGTCATAGGGTCATTTTAGGTTTCTTGTGCCGTGTCTAACTTTTACACTCTAAAGTCGCATTTACACGTTCCGAGGAGTTCCTTCCCGACAGTCAGCTGCTCGTTACTGGAGGTGAAGCACTACATTCACATGCGATGATCACCTCCACCGTATAAGGACAAGCGATCCAAAATCATTGCTCCTGGCTGCTGGTGTTGGCAACTTTGATCATTGTTTCCAGATGAACAAACGTTTCGCTCATTTATCGGGTGATCTGCCGCACCTTTAGATGGGCACAATATTCGGGCTACGTAACTCCACCTTACCACAATTTTTTTTGCAGAAGTGTCGTATTCTCACTTTGCATCTTTAGTGTAATGTTTTGGAAGCTGAAGCATTGATGAAGCCTGTGGAGCCTGAACTCTGCACCTTCTACTTGATTATTGAAGGAAAGCAATGGACAATTAACAGGCAATGCAATTTTAATTTATTTGAAAAGATAAGTAAAAAAAAAGGATACATTTTACAGATAACTCTTTAGAAAATTGTTATATGGACACAAAGTATGCACTGTCTCAAAAGTAATTTGTTAAGGCTGCTATACTTTGCCTCCTTTTTCTCTTTTTACGCTACCCATATCATGCTCTTATATACTTGTTACTTTCACAGTCAACATCCTCCACTTCCTGTCATTGCAAAGGGTTGCATCAGTACTACAGTCTTCAGTGTTATTTCTCCATATTGAGTCTCCTGCTGAATTAGGTATAATAATATACAGTATATATGTTTCGTCTGATACATAGTTCATATACGGATCTAGCAATCTTTAACTTTACGCAACACATTAAAGATAGCTTTAAATTGACGCATAGCGCAACAAAAGTCACTAATAGTCAAGTTAGGGTCCGTTCAAACAGAGGAAGCACCGCAGTTGTCCACTTTAATTGCCAAGGACCTGTTCACAGCTCAGCTTCATTTAGCAGTCAGCCACCACAGCTTCAAGCGGCGGCTATCCACACACTGTGCCAAAAAAGGGACATGTCTCTTCTTGGTGAGATTGTTGCTTTACACCAGCCCACAAACTTCAGCACTGCCACAGGTGAAATTTTGGAGTGCTGTCCATGCCATAATTCCGCCAGCAAATTCTGCCGTGTGAGTAGGCCCTTTAATTACAAAACATTTGCATTCATCTAGGTTTCGCTACCTGAGCACACTCCAAACAGTTTGGAGCACTTGTGTAGACCTCCACATCCCAAGCTGGAAACGTGAATCAGGAAAGAATCTATACAGTGAAAAATTGAAGCATCTGAAGATTTCATCCAAGGACTTACATTACAGCAAGACTATTTGAATACAAGGGAGCAGTTATTATCTTTGTAATCCATATAAGAATTGGGCAATTCACATTCTATGGGGGAGCTCAGCTGGTCATAAAATACCAAGGGCTGCTGATCATCTTGCTCTTACAGATCACAGTATTGAGAGATCTCTGTCTCTCTCTCTGCATTGTTTGCTGTTATTTTGTGTGCGCTTGGATACTCTGTGGTAACTTTATGGCACAGCCTGTGATTCTCCTTTGCAAGGCAGATGTTTGGTCACAGCAGGCTCAGTCAGAAGAATCATTCAGCAATCTAAAACATGGCTGTGTCCTCTTTAGGTTGCTCAATGGGAGATTTACAGTTAGACGTGCGTGGTGTGTAAGGAGATTATGAATATAAGCAAGTAGAATTTTCTCTAATCTATGCAGCAGACCCAACTCTTCTGGGGACCTTGGGGCTTAGAGTGTTCACAGGTACATAGCCATTATATACAAGTTTTGTGAAAGAACCACTAGAGGTATGACTCCGCCATTTCATCTGTAGTTGAGGCATTAGGCTGTTAAAAGAGCAAACACTCCAGGCTCTTTGTCTGGCTGCACGAGGAAGGATTATTGAGCTGTGACTGCTGAGAAACATCTGCAACTCTCTCAATCTGACTGGCATTTTCCAATTCTGTGCTTTGCATGTCTTCATCTAATACAACCCATTGAAGCTCATGGACTTCTAGGGCAGTATTCCGTATTCCATTCACTCATGTGGCTATCTGGCTCTCACTGTGTTCTCTTTTGTGACATTTCTTCTGCCTATAAGTTAGGCAAATTGCCAGTGGAAGTACCAAAGCAAAATTTATGGTAGCAGTAATCACAGCCAACAGCTCTACACCTTCCCTGCCCCTTCTCTCCTAAACACCAATGGTAGTCACCAAAGACTGGTTATGGTAAGACAATAGGATTGCGAAGCCATGGCCATGTTTAGTGGTTGTGATTAGCTCCAAAATCGCCTCACCCAAAGGTGAGACTTTTATTTATAGGAGAAATGGATCCACAAAACCGAGCAGAGTAAATGTCCAAGTTGGTGATATAGAGGACATCAAGCGGGCATATTTCCGGTACTGGAGGTGGTCTAGTGAAGGGGCCTATTCCAATGCTTATTGATGGAACACCTTCACTCACCTGTTCATAGGGAACCATTGCCATTGTATTTGTGATCGCTGCTATAAGATGCATAGGCTTGTTGACTTCTTTAGTGAGGCTTTCATATTTACTTGTGGCTGCAGATTGATATTTCACTGATAAGGTTTTGATCCATTTTCAGATCTGTCATTGGTTTATTTTCTTTATCACTTGTTTGCGTGTTTTTCTGGTTGCTGGATTAATTTTGGTAACCCACCTTTTCTGCTGTCAGTTCTATTTCCAGATCATTAGACAAATTGTCCTTTCTATCACTCTTGTATTCAGAGTGAGAGCTGAATTCGGAAAAGGCATAGCTGGTCACATATTTTTCATTACCAGAGGTATCAAATGCATCAGAATCCAGGGATTCCAACCTAACAGTGGAACCTCCGGAAACTAAGATCTGCCACAGATAGTTAGAGCCAGGGAGCTAGATGTTGGGAAATCCTGGAGATAAAATGAAGTCTATGTCTGAAGGGTTCAGTACAGCTCCACAACCATAATACACCTTGGCTCTGTGATCCTCAGCAATAAGCTGAGATCCATGCTGAAGGAGAGCTCTCCATATCTGGAGATGCAGCTATTTCAGGACAGCGCAGCAGTTAGGGATGTGAGGCTCTTAGATCTTGGCTTCCCCACTGTGGACCCCTCTCTGCAGACGTGTATGCCTTATGCAGAGGGGAACGTCCTTATTTTTTGCTAGATTTTGCTTAAAGTAATATATTACACCTCACATCCGGAAGCTAAAGTAAAAGTCAGTTAGTCACGTATATAGTATTAAAGATTGCATCAAATACTTTAAACAAAAACCTTTTGGCCTATGATTATCTGTGCAGCTGTGAGAACTGTAACATCTGTCACATTACAAGTAAGACGTCTTCTGAACTGTTTGCATTTGAATTCTTGAGTAAAGAAACCGTTCTTCTAAGCAACTTTCTCCTCACCATTGCTCCCTGCACTACCTTTGTACTGCAAAGTGCTGGCATCATGACAACAGGGAGCCTGCCTTGCACTGTAAAACTGTCAACACAAAGGGCACCTAGACTGCCATCAGGCAGGATTATCCAGAGAATTAGAGAAGGCCCCAAAGGGAAGAACCCGTGTGCCCTTCCTGCCACTGCACGCTGGCCCAGCGAGCTTCAGAACCATAAGTACGACTACTGCACCTATCTGGCCATCCAAATTCACACACGCTCCTGCAGCCAGGATGCTGCACAAATATTCAGGTATCTTGGATGTATGGCTAAGTAGAGGCATTTAATGTACCAAATTTACTAATGTCTCATGAAAATCCTGCAGGCAGGCAGTCCATAGTCAAGAATAAATACTGCAGTCAGCCCACAATCTAGTGTAAATGCTGCAGTCAGTTCACAGTCGAGAGTAAATGCTGCAGTCAGTTCACAGTCGAGAGTAAATGCTGCAGTCAGTTCACAGTCTCGTGTAAATGCTGTGGTCAGTCAGTCAACAGTTAGGGGCTTGGAGGGCAGGTAAGGGCAGATGTGTCAGAAGAAGCTTTAAGGAGTAACTAACATAAAGTAGCAAGGATCTGTTTGGGAAAGTAGGGGGATGGAGTAAATGAATATAGGCAAGGATAGAGGAGAGTTTAAGGGGTTGATGCAACCTGACAGGCCCTGAGGGGCATGGTGGAAGACAGTAGGTGGGCAAGAAATTTATCAAAGGTATGTAATGCCCTGCAGCAGGGGGTGCTTTGACGTTTGGACATTTGTGGACATTTGCCTATTTCCCTTATGCAAGGTTAAAACTTCTTACTTTATTTCTCTTGAAAGGGTTAATTTATACTGTTTATTACTGTGATATATATATATATCCTGTTCAGTATCACTGTATTTGCATGGCTCTGCCATAGAGTTTAAAGGGATTCTGTCACCTCCCCTAACCCAAAATCGGATTTTAAAGCAGTCATGCAACACAGCTTACCTTGAATAGGCTGTGCTCTTCTATCTTGTAATCCGTCCAGTAGTTTATGTGAAAATCGACTTTTATGGTTATGCAAATTACCCCTGAAGGTGCCCAGAGGGGCGTTTTGTTCCCCTTAGTGAGCCCAGTAACGCCCCTCTTACAGTGCCCAGCCCGCCTTCCTTCCGACTGTCTAACCGCCCCCAGCCTCCCACAGCCTCTCCTCCCCCTCCCTCACGGCCGAACGAACTCTCGCACAGGCGCAGTACCCACTGAGGGCTGCGCCAGTGCGATCTGCAGGAGACTGAGGGCAGGAGCTTCATCCTCGTCACTGGGCATGCGCCGAGCGCAGTGACGTCCGATGCTCGCTCTTCCCTGCTGACTGAGGGAAGAGCGAGCATCGGACGTCACTGGGCTCGGCGCATGCCCAGTGACGAGGATGAAGCTCCTGCCCTCAGTCTCCTGCAGATCGCACCGGCGCAGCCCTCAGTGGGTACTGCGCCTGTGCGAGAGTTCGTTCGGCCGTGAGGGAGGGGGAGGAGAGGGAGGGGAGGCTGTGGGAGGTTAGGCAGTCGGAAGGAAGGCACTGTAAGAGGGGCGTTACTGGGCTCACTAAGGGGAACAAAACGCCCCTCTGGGCACCTTCAGGGCTAATTCGCATAACCATAAAAGTCGATTTTCACATAAACTACTGGACAGATTACAAGATAGAAGAGCACAGCCTAATCAAGGTAAGCTGTGCTGCATGACTGCTTTAAAATCTGATTTTGGGTTAGGGGAGGTGACAGAATCCCTTTAAAGAAGAGCATGTTTTGGAGGGAAAAACCCAGACGTTGTTTACCACCAAACCCAGACTGACTGGACGTTTGAATGTATGGTTTTAGCTATGTTATGTCTGGAAACTTGTTTTTGTCTGGAAAAACTGCTGTGTCATTGCCAGTGAGTATCATTGAAGCCCTAATGTAAGTCTATGAGAGACAGAAAGTGTTACAATGTATCTGTTTGTGATGATCTTCTCCATTCCACCCCTCCCACTAGAAGATTTTAGTGTAGCTAAAACTGTATATAAGGAGAGCAGTCAGAGCCCCTAGTGTGCTGCAGTTAGAGAGCAGTGCTTGGAAGAGGAGACTCTGCCAGACTACTGAGTGACCAGAAGAAGACGCTGAGACGGGGATACTCTGCCACAGACCCTAGATCACCAGCCTTGAACCAGGGTACCAGCCTTCTGAAGAGAGAGAGAGAGGGACAGCTAGCTCAGGTGTTCCTCAGCATCAAACCCTTCCTTTGCCAGGGAGGAGACTGGAGAAGCCAGCCCTACGCCTCGCCTGTATTGTCTTGCACCTGAATCCCTCCAGTAAAGAAGCACCCTGGTTACTGCAGACCCTGACTCTCTGGACTTATTTCCCATTGGGGTGCACCATGCCTTACCAACCCTTCTGGAGAGCAGCAACACATGGTGAGACCTCGACAGTGTCCGGGGGACCCGGCGTAGAGCTGGGGACACCACAAACTCGGCCACTGCAGGTACACTAGGTAGCAAGTTTTGTGGGTGCAGAAGGTACATGAGTTATGTAAAGTGGCGGGGCAGTGGTAGAAATACACAACTTGGCAAGAGCCCTGTAGCATCTAAGAAAGTAATGTAGGTGGGTAGGGATTATGTTTGGGGACATGGGGAGACACAGTCTAAATGTATGCCAGATTCCTAGCTGTCTTACATTTAGATCATTTTCTATGCCTAAAACAGGCGTAGAAAATGATGAATGAGGCAGGCCTGCCAGCCTGTCCCCTTCCCCGCCCACGTCATGCCCACTTTTTTGACCTGGCGCCTAAAATACACCTAATATAGGCGTATTTCAATATAATAAATGAACCCCATTGTTTTTCCACTAAGTGAAAATGGTGAATCAGTTCTTTTATGTTGTGGTCTGATCTGACTATGGGAGGGGGTTTTACAAAATTGCTATAAATCCCATTATTTATCAAATGCATGAACGTCGGTGATTTAGTGCCCTGGATTTTGTGGACAGTTTCCCCAATTTACCCTTGCAAAGTCATCAATTCCATACTTTTTTTCACTTTAAAGAGTTCACTTGCACTGACTTTACTATACTGTTTAGTACTGTGTAACCGCATTTTATATGTTTGCTGTGAGATATATCCTGTTCATTTGCCCTGCATTTGCATGACACTGTGGAAAGGGGTTAATGAATACAGAGAGACTTTTGGGACTTTCTAGCTAATAATGAGAAACTAATAATTTTCCACCGTTACCATAAGGGTAAAAGAAGAGTATGTTCTGAAGGGAAAAAGCCAGACTTGCTTACTACCAAAACCAGATAGACTGACCTTTTAAAGTCTGGTTTAGCTATGTTATTATGTTTGAAGGTGTGTTTTTGCCTGACAAAACTGCTGTGTAATTCCCATTAGGTATCATTGAAGTTCTAATGCAAGTCTATGAGAGACCGGAAATTGTAACTTTGGGCTGAGTTTCTCCACTTCACCCCTCCAACTAGAAGGTTCCAGTTCAGCTAGAAACTGTATATAAGGAAAGCAGTCAGAGCCCCTAGTGTTAGAGATCAGTGCTTAGAAGAGGAGACTCTGCCAGACTACTTGAGTTACCTGAAGAAGATGCTGAGAAGGAGATACTCTGCCACAGACCCAGCCTGTGATGAGGATACCAACCATCTGAGAGAGAAAGGCTGTCAGGGGCCATCCCAACACTAGCATTTCAGCATTTTTACAATCTAATTCCTCATACATACTTGATGATAAATAGATTTGATGGATGATTGCTTTTATTTGCTAAAAAATAATTACTAGCTTTTCTTCCTCAGGGCCCTGCAACCATTAAGAAAGCAATAAATTCCAAGGTGTATGGAAAAATTTTACAGGAGAATGTAAGGGCAGCAATCCATGACTACGAGCTGAAGAAGTGAAGGGTGATGAAATAAGACAGTGACCCAAAACACAGAAGTAAGTCAACTAAAGAATGGTTGCAAATGAAGATTTGTGTTTTGGTATGGCCAAGTCAAAGTTCTGACCCAAAAGTTATTAAGAGGCTGTGGCATGACCTGAAGAGAGCTGTACACACAAGGCATCTCAGAAATACGAAAGAACTGAAACACATCTGCCAGGTGGAGTGGTTCGAGCTTCCTCCTCAACATAATGCTTTTCTTATTTGCAGCTACAGGAAACATTTGATAGAGGCGACTAGCTGCTGCTAAAAGTTATTCAATTCAAGGATTCACTTACTTTTCCCCCCTGCACTGTTTTGTATGTGTATTCAACGTGCTCAATAAAAGACATGAATGTTACAACTGTTTGTGTTGTATTAGTTTAGCTAGATGTTTTGGTGACTTAGATGCAGTACCACAAAAAAGTTTGGTTTGGTATGTGATGTTTGTAATGTTATGTCATGTTTGCACTGTTCACCAGCAGGTAAGTGATGGTTGGCAACATGAATGGGGCTAACCACCCTATTCTTCCCCTCTTAATAGGACTGGGCTGGTCCTGCTTATTGTCAAGATGGAGAGTGTTAGCTAGGACTGTGAGTAGAGATGAACAAAGTTTTGAAAAATTTGATTCGTCAACTTTGCCGAAGTTCGCCAAGAAATTTTATTAGTTCCTAATTAATTTGTCACTGATCTCTATAAATGAAGTATACCCAGGCCACTGTGCCTTAGGGTACGGCCACACAGAGCGGCATGCAGATTGTGGCCATGTTGCGGTGAATAACTGTGAAGACCGCACTGTATAGTCGGTCTTCATTGTTAACAGCAATTTTAATGCACCTTTAAACAGGGACTGTTGCTGTTTTCTAGGACGTGGAGACTTTAAAGGATGATTTGGAAGAAGTAAAGCCAGCAAAACATGAGGATGGTCACCATTAAGACCTGGCCCCCCCAATGAGTGCATACTGGATGGTATTGGTTGGCACATTGGCACCGGAATAATAAAGGCTTAGATCTTATAGGTATTAAATTATGGCACATATCTTAGTTTATGGCTGATGTAGGAATAAGTAAATATAGAAATAAATAAATAACTGACGCAGAATATGTCTCCCTGCAGTCTCCTTGCACTCTTCCTCTACAGTATTCTTCTATTAATTGTTTAAAGCAACACTGAATGAGTGCATTTCACGCCTCTCCCTATGCTCAGTTCACAGGACAATTGCGGAGACCAAGCGAGATGAGGCTTTTATAGGGCTGTGACATCACAGTGGATGGCTATCTGTGGATTGGCTGGCTGCACTGCATTATGGGTGATTATGCTTTCCTGGGCTTGTCTCCTCTACAGTTTGGCTTCGTAACACGTGCAGCCGCCATTTATGAAAATCTAATTAGTTACCACGAAGCGCGAGAAAATTAGTTTTGAATCAAATTTTTCTTAAACTTGGGACCACATTCCAGTTCGAACGCTTTGCTTTGCTCAATACTAACTGGGAGCATTGAGAAGGCATGTCCTATTGATCCTGCTCCAATGGCCTTAGGGACCAGAGAACTAGCTCATCTGTGAGACAGACATATGTAAACCTACAGCAATGTGACCAGCAACCACAGCTATGCAGACCGTGCTGCAGGTGAAGAACTATGGCTCAGACACCCATCACCTAGATCACATCCAGGCTAGGCCAACTCATAAAAGCCTATATTTTCACCAAGTGTACACATACAGCCACAAGTGCCAACTTACAGCTGTTAGCCAGAAGTTCAGGACAGATACATCATCAAGGCATCATACCAAAGGTGCCATGATGATCTACTTTGACAGCCACCATACCTCATCATCTGAGATGAGAAATTGCACTATGTACAACTACTGGATGTAATACTGTTTCTATTTTGCAAAGAAAAAGACAGACTTATTCTTCTACTTCTGGCATAATTCCTTATACCACCTTTTCACTGCACTGACCCCCAGGGAGCAACGGCCTGAGGGAGTACACCATGACACATCATCTCATCATGGCCACGACCATCTTATCAGGGCCCTCTACACCAGATCCTCAGGATAGCAATCAGCAACAGCAATCAAACCAGATATTATTAGAATTCCTTGCAGAAATCCAGGCAATTATACAGGGTTCACTTACATTTTATGGCAACTGTGTTCTCCTTGGCATATGGCTGCTCGGTTCTTTACTCTGCCTACATGTTGCAAGACTGACAAGCCCTTAAGGAGTTCTGGACTGAATAGCCCTTTCATTGTGATTTGCATTAGCTAAAAGTGCCCTTGAGACATGTAAAAGTGAAGAGCATAATAGTTTGATGCATTCTCTGATAAATACCAAATTTAGCATTTTGATAAGATCTGCAGGTTTGCTTTTCTGCAGTCGAGTGATTTTTAAGATGTATCAGAACCAGGTTTTAGAAGTTGAATTTTCACCATCAGTGATGCATTTTTTAAGTTTGGAGTCTAAAATATTTTGATCAAAGACAGAAAGGCCAAACAAAAAGTGATATTTTAAGACACTGCAAATGATTTTGCTATGGAAAATATTAAATTATCATATGTGACGTGGGGAAACCTTTTGTTAAGGACCAAAGTGTGATTTCTATTGGATGGAGCTGTTCACATTTGGACTCTAGACTGGAAAATAATTCACAATTCACCCAGAATTGTAGATAAGTAGTGATGGACAAACATTGGCCAGGACGTTTTGCGAACACGCGTTCGCGATCAAATGTTCGCGAACCACGCTTTCGCGGCGGGCCCCATTCACTTTAATGCAGGCGAACCTGAAAAACCTTCAGGTCATATTTGCAGCCACGTTTAGCGTTAGGTTGCCGAGCTACTTGAGAAACCTTGGCGCATGCTCGGGCTCAGACATGTCCTCCAAGCAGGATATGTTGGCTAATTCTCAATTTTACACCAGTACGAGGGTTAGTAAGACCGCAGAGTGCACCTGTCTTTGTTTTTGTTATGTTATTTTGACTGCTTATCACATCCACACAATTGCTACCCTGTGTAGGATGTCCATTGTGGTACTTGTGTTCCGCTGCAGGCATCCTCCATTGTATGCATTTTTGCTGGGGATTGCCATTAGCAACGGGCCACAAGTGCAGGATCTGCCCCCCCCCCCCCCCCCCCCCGGTATAGATGCACCACTGCATATGGGGTTGAGCAATTCCTGCTTTTTAATACCACGCTAATTTGTAGTTTGTATTTAGAATTTTTGGAGGTGTAGAAACTCCTAGTCTGAATGTGCCTTAATTTCCATCCACAGGCAGCATTCTGGTGCACATGTGAGGCCCGGGCTATATCAGCCAGTCTAGGGTGGGGCTCAGAGCTCTCTGCCTCCTCCCATTGTATGCATGGTCATATGTTGGAGGTTACTGGGAGATTGCTTTGAGTCGGAACTTGCGCACCTGTAATTTGCCCACTGGCTCCTGGTATTGCCCATACGGCCCAGGTAGGTTTAGCGTTAGGTTCCCGAGCTACTTGAGAAACCTTGGCGCGGTGCTCGGGCTCAGACATGTCCTCCAAGCAGGATATGTTGGCTAATTCTCAATTTTACACCAGTACGAGGGTTAGTAAGACCGCAGAGTGCACCTGTCTTTGTTTTTGTTATGTCATATTTGCAGCCACCAAATACTTACTAGAAGTGCACAAATAGCCCCACAACATGGACAGTGACATACCAGAGGGGGATTAATGGCAAAAATTCCCACAAAAAATATGTATTTTAATCAGGGGCCATTTTTATGCGTCTTAAATGAAAACTCTTAAAAATGTGCCCTGCTGGAGTCTAGAAAATTATTATTTAAGGCCACGGGAGTGCGGGCCCCAAAAATTAGACATTCACATGACAGAAAAGAACAAGTGATTATGTGGCTGGAGGTATATTAGACGGTCAGTGGATAACAATTTTACTGTAGGCAAGTGGAGTACAGGCCCCAAAAATTAGGCATTCACCTGACAGAAAAGAATAAGTGATTATGTGGCTGTAGGTACATTAGGCGGTCACTGAATAACAATTTTACTGTAGGCCAGTGGAGTAGAGGCCCCAAAAATTAGGCATTCACCTGACAGAAAAGGCCTTTTATGCCGCTGTATATACATAAGACAAGGACCATTCTTTGTTCTCGGTGGTGGTGGATATGTGTGGGCTGGCATGAGGAAATTCAATAATACGTGGTCGTCACAGGTGTTGAATTCCTCCGAGATGCATGCCTCATTCATTTTTAGAAATGTGAGGTAGTCCACACTGTTGTGAGCTAGGTGAGTGCGCTTATCGGTCACGATCCCCCTGCTGCGCTGAACGTCATTTCGGACAGGACATTCGAAGAGGGGCAAGCCAAGAGTTTCATGGCACATTGTGCCAGCTCTGGCCACAGGTCAAGCCTTCACACCAAGTAGTCCAGGGGTTCTTCGATTCTCAGAGCGTCCACATCGGCCGTCAACCCGATATAGTCAGACACCTGTTGGTCTAGGTATTCCCTGAGGCTGGATCCGGAGGTTGGTTCTCGATGGGTTGGTAGCAAGAATGAACTCATATCCGAATTGACCAACACATCTTCAAACTGCCCTCTTCTTGTAGGCGCAGTAGGATTGGTACCCGCACCTGTTTTGCTGTGGGTGGAATCAGCATCAGCATTGCGACTTCCTAATCTTCCAGCTCCTGCTCCTCGACGGCTTGATCAATGACATTATGCAATGCATGCTCCAGAAAGAAGGTGTAAGGTACGATGTCACTGATGGTGCCCTGGCTGCGACTGACCAGTTTGATGATCTCATCAAATGGCTGCAGAAGTCTGCATGCGTTGCACAATAGCAGCCAATAGCGCGGTGAAAAGAAACCAAGCTCCCCAGAACCTATCCTGCTGCAGAGTTTGTACAGGTATTCGTTAACGGCACGTTGCTGTTGGAGCAGCCTATCAAGCATATACGAGGTGGAGTTCATGTGCGTCGGGCTGTCACAAATCAGACGTCTGTGAAAGCCGGTGTATCGCAGGCCTCAATCAATATTTGGTGGAAGCAGGTATATCGCACCCCTCAATCAGTATTTTGTGGAAGTAGGTATATAGATTTTGTGGAAGCAAGTATATCGCACTCCTCAATCAGTATTTTGTGGAAACAGGTATATAGAACACCTGAATCAATATTTGGTGGAAGCAGGTATATTGCACCCCTCAATCAGTATTTTGTGGAAGCAGGTATATCACACCCCTCAATCAGTATTTTGTGGAAGCCGGTGTATTGCAGGCCTCAATCACTATTTTGTGGAAGCAGGTATATAGAACCCCTTAATCAGTATTTTGTAGAAGCAGGTATATCCCACCTTCAATCAGTATTTTGTGGAAACAGGTATATAGAACACCTGAATCAATATTTGGTGGAAGCAGGTATATCGCACCCCTCAATCAGTATTTTGTGGAAGAAGGTATATCAAACCCCTAATCAGTATTTTGTGGAAGCAGGCATATCACACCCCTCAATCTGTATTTTGTGGAAGCAGGTATATCGCACCCCTCAATCAGTATTTTGTGGAAGCCAGTGTATCGCAGGCTTCAATCAGTATTTTGTGGAAGCAGGTATATCGCACCCCTCAATGAGTATTTTGTGGAAGAAGGTATATAGAACCCCTTAATCAGTGTTTTGTAGAAGTAGGTATATCCCACCCCTCAATCAGTATTTTGTGGAAACAGGTATATAGAACACCTGAATCAAGATTTGGTGGAAGCAGGTATATTGCACCCCTAAATCAGTATTTTGTGGAAGCAGTTATATCAAACCCCTTAATCAGTATTTTGTGGAAGCAAGTATATTGCACCCCTCAATCAGTATTTTGTGGAAGCAGGTATATAGAACCCCTGAATAAATAAATACAGAAAATCATGATGTATGATTTTTAAAGAATTTATTTGTCTTGCACTGATGAACATAAGTATTTGAATACCTGAGAAAATCAGTGTTAATATTTGGTACAGAAGCCTTTGTTTGCAATTACAGAGGTCAAACGTTTCCTGTAGTTCTTGACCAGGTTTGCACACACTGCAACAGGGATTTTTGCCCGCTCTTCCACACAGATCTCCTCTAGATCTGTCAAGTTTCGGGGTTGTCACTGAGCAACACGGAGTTTCAGTTCCCTCCAAAGATGTTCTATTGGATTAAGGTATGGATACTGGTTATTCCACTCCAGAACCTTGATATGCTTCTTATGGAGCCACTCCTTGGTTATCCTGGCTGTGTGCTTCAGGTCGTTGTCATGTTGGAAGACCCAGCTACGACCAATCTTCAATGCTCTGACTGGAGGTTGTTGCTCAAAATCTCACAATAAATGGCCCCATTCATCCTCTCCTTAATACAGTGCAGTCGTCCTGTCCCCTTCGCAGAAAAGTACCCCCAAAGAATGATGTTACCACCCCCATGCTTCACAGTAGGGATGGTGTTCTTGGGATGCAACTCCTCCTTTTGTCTCCAAACACGACGAGTGAAGTTTAGACCAAAAAGTTCTACTTTGGTCTCATCTGACCACATGACTTTCTCACGTGCCTCCTCTGGATCATCCAGATGGTCATTTGCAAACTTCAGACGGGCCTGGACATGTGATGACTTGAGCAGGGGAACCTTCCGTGAAATGCATGATTTGAAACCATGATGGCGTAGTGTTCTACCAACAGTGACCTTTGAAACTGTGGTCCCAGCTCTCTTCATGTCATTGACCAGCTCCTCCCTTGTAGTTCTGGGCTGATTCCTCACCTTTCTTATCATCAGTAATACCCCACGAGTTGAGATCTTGCATAGAGCCCCAGTCCGAGGGAGACTGACAGTCATCTTTAGCCTCTTCCATTTTTTTAACAATTGCTCCACCAGTTGATCTAGTTTCACCAAGCTGCTTGGCAATTGCACCATAGCCCTTTCCAGCCTTGTGGAGGGCCACAATTTTGTCTATGGTGTCTTTTGACAGTTCTTTGGTCTTGCCCATGGTAGTAGTTGGCGTCTGACTGTGGGGTGGACAGGTGTCTTTAAAGAACTCAGACAGGTGCTACTAAGTTAGATTAATGAGTGGAGTAGAGGTGGACTTTTTAAAGGCACAGTAACAGGTCTTTGAGAGACAAAATTCTTGCTGTTTCTCAAGTGTTCAAATACTTATGTTCAGTAGTGCAAGACAAGTTTTAAGGCCGATTCATTGGCCTGTATTTGTGGGAGGGGCTCTGCCATGCTATTTAGGTTCCATTCCCCCTCCCCTACATCCTACGTCTGCTCAACACAGATCGTGGCCATATCCGTGTGCGTCTGGTCAGTTGCCTTACTGCTCCTTATTTACACCGTGCGCTGTGCCCTCCGTTTCTATGTCCAAACTCATTTGCCCACCTTCCCAGGTAAGTTGCCGCCTCAGTCAGTGGCCCGTTGCTTAAAGTCCGGTCGGCAGCGCCGACTCCCCAGGTAAGGGGGAGTCACGCTGACCTGGAGCGAACTGCCTGGATACATCGGCTCCCACGCGGCAGTATAGGCAGGGTGCAGGGGTCAACGTGGTCCCGAAATCGTTCGCAAATGTCTGGCACGGGCCGCCATGCCATTAGTGAGGCAGGTTTATTTGGTATACTTTTGCTGTACTTACCTCTGTGTCCTCTCTGTCTGGTGTCCTCTCCTGCTGCTGCCGGCCGCTTGCTTCACTTCACTCGGCGTCCCAGGCTCCTTCCTGTCTGGCTCCATTCGCCCCCGGTGGCCGCATCTGAGAATGCAGGACGGGGAGCTCACGACACAGTGTGTAGCAGGTTTTCAGTATGAGCACCCTCTGGTGGTCACTCCTGCTACTGCAGTTGAAAAAAAAGGGTAAAACACACATTTACTTACCTATGCCATTGTTTTACTTAGGAAAAAAAAAAAGGGGGGGAAAGAAGGTTGTATTAACACGATGGGGTATGTATATATATATACATATAGGTATGTAAATATATATGTGTGTGTTAAAAAAAAAAAAAGGGAAAGAAATGCCCTGCACATTTTTTAGGTCATGTTCAGTCGCCCCAAGTACGCATTCACTACGTCAGTTCATTTTCAAACCTCCGTAGTTTACGCACCATACGCGTATTTGTTCGTCAATCTCGTCCACATCTCCAGTCGTGTATAGCCGTTCCTTGTCTGTTTATGTTTTTTCTCCAGGAACGTTACTTCTTTTCAGGTCTGCCATCGTTTCTCAGTGACCCAGTGTCATATCTAACAGGTAGTATAGGGAACTTTTCAGTACTAGTTTCACCTTCTCATTTTGTCGTCTAAAAAAATCTCACGGTTTTATTTAGATATTCTTCTTCCGTGCTGTGGGTAAGTCAGCTCAGTTGTCGGTAGCGGTAATCATTGATCACGAGGTGACGTTATCCACGATGGCATGTGCACGCACACCACATCGTTCGGTGGTAGGGTTGTCACTGGTGTCCAGTCCCGGGTCCCGTGCTTGTGCCTCATTTTCACGTACTGTATCTACAGGATCATGTCTCATGCCTCTGACATCATGGAGGCCTCGGTCAACGAAAATACCGCCAGGTTGTCCGAAGCAGGTAGCATCCCGTCACTACGGAGTTGGACCGTACCAAGGTTGATGGCAGAGCTGTCCAAGAGGGGTATCCCGTTTACAGCATCGGCCAGAAAAGCGGAATTACACCGCCTACTCATGTCTTCTGCGAGTCCTCAACGTCAGGAGGAAGTCTCGATGGCCACAGTCCAGACCTCGCTCGCTCAGATTCACCTCATGCTAAATAATCTTACGTCATCTGTCACGGACATCCAATCCAGACTGGACACAGTCGAGTCCCGGGGTGCCATTCCCACTCCTCTGGGTCCAGAGCTGGCCATCCCGTCCACATCCGCTGCGGGGTGTACCGGTACGACAGTCTCTGTTCCTAATATCACCCCCGCTCATTTCATACCGGCCAACATCAGGAAAGATATTCTGGAAGGCAGGGACGTCAACCTGGCTTCCCTGTTGATTGCTACTCGGGATTTCGCGTGCGGCGATGTCTCAGTAGTACTCAGGGGCCGCGATCTCAGGCTAAACAGGAAGCTTACCATCCCGGAGTTCCTTTTAGCTTTCAGCCTGTATAGAGACGTAATTTGTTCTGTACGGCCTGATCGCAGGGAAGAGCTAGATCTTTATTTGTTTAGGGTGACCGAATTGGGGTACAAATATGGTGGTAGCTCATTTTACGATTATCACTGTTCCTTTTCAGCTAAAGCCGCGGCGGCCCTCAGTCAATTTCAGTTTCTCACAAACTGGGCTAATATCGACACTGAGATATTTTGCAGACACTTTGCTGGTCTTAGGGCTCCTGCTTGTTCTCTGTGTCAATCCATCTACCACACAGCAGAATGGTGTCACCACGACCCTAGCTTCGTTCCTCATGTCAGGGTTTAGATCAGGTTTCCACACTGGCCTAGTCGCCTTGCCTGAATCATCTTATGAGTGCAGGAATTTATTGTCAGCGGAGCTCCACCCTCGGGCAGTGGATGAACTGATTTCTATTGAATTGACTAAGGGGTTCCTTATAGGCCCCTTTTCTTCTCCCCCTTTTGCACGATGGAGAGTCAGGCCTATAGGCATAGTCACAGGCAAATTTAGTAACAAACAAAGGTTGATCATCGACTTGTCAGCCCCACATGGTCACTCCACCCCCAGTATTAACTCTCTCATACCCTCCGAAGAAGTCAGCATGAAATACTCCTCCATAGATCAGGCCATCGCCATCATACTGCAGTTAGGCCGTAACTCTATCCTGTCAAAAGCTGACATATCTGACGCCTTTAAGCTACTCCCCATCAGTCCGTCCCTGTGGCAGTGGCATGGTATAAAGTGGAGAGATCTTTATTATTTTGCCTCTAAGCTCACTTTCGGTTCGAAAAGCAGTCCGTGGTTGTTTGACAAACTGACCCAGGCTCTCCACTGGATACTAGTCAACGAGTTCCATTGTAGTTTTGTTATTCATTACTTAGACGACTTTCTGTTGTTGGAACGCCCCGAGTCCAATCCAATAGCACTGCAGTCGCTGCTGAACTGTTTTCACCAACTTGACATTCCCGTTTCTCCTAAAAAGGTGGAAGGTCAGTCCCCAGTTATTACTTTCTTAGGTATCATTCTGGACACAGTAAACATGGTCGCTAAATTACCGGAAAACAAACTGGACAGGATTAGGTTCACCCTCCACAATTTCACGCAGACCAGAACCGTAAAAAAAATTGAATTACAGTCTCTTTTAGGCATGTTAAATTTTGCCATGCGAGTCATGCCCCAAGGTAGGCCGTTCTTGTCACGACTGCTAGCTCTCCTTCCTTCAGCTCCCTCCCAAGACAGCCTTGTATGCCTTGACGACCAAATAGTTGCCGACTTAGCCATGTGGGATTATTTTCTTAATAACTGGAATGGTATTTCTCTCCTCATCCCGGTGGTGTCCAATAGTTCCCCTATAGTCTTTTCTGATGCAGCTCCCAGTTCTGGATTCCCAGCCATTTTTTGCACACATTGGCTAGCGGACGTATGGCCTGACAAAGTCAAGATACTGCCAGGGTTTCTTCAGTCTTCAGCCTCCTGTAAGATTTACCCTTAGTCGCAGCCGCTCATGTGTGGGGTCGCGAGTGGACTGGTCACACAGTGTTGTTCATTTCCGACAATGCAGCAGTTATGGATATCCTAAATAACGGGTCATCTAAATCCCCGCAGGTGTTGCCATTCCTCAGACGGCTAGTGCTTCTTTCATTACAATACCAGTTTCGCTACACATGCTCACATATATCAGGACAGAAGAATGTAGCTGCTGATGCCCTGTGTAGAGCAAATTTTGGCCTTTTCTCGCAGGTATTTCCCGACGCAGACGCCAGCGGAGCCACAGTCCCTCCGTTTCCTTCTCTGGTTTGGACATAAACTCTCACTTAGCTACAGCTCGTTCTCTACTGGCCAAATCCCTGTCGCCCAACACGGCCAGGGCTTATTAAACAGGATGGAGGGCTTTTCTTAAATTTTAAGACAAATTTCCCCAAGGCGTCCTTGATTTTACCAACTACATCCTGGCCTTCATTGGGTATTGTCACTCTGAGTTGAGTTTGTCGCACTCCACAGTCAAGTCTTACTTAGCCGGCGTACAGCATTTCCGAGCCTCTAGTCTACCGCAAGCTCCCTCACTGTTCTCCATTCACGTAGTCAAGGCTACACTCAGAGGACTTGAGAAATGTAATCCTAACACGCGGCCGGGCCGCCAGGCCATCACCGGGCAAATATTTTGTCAGCTGTCCGACATGTTAGACCATAGCCCTTTCGGAGCCCAGCAAAGTCTAGTGAAAAAAGCAGCCATATACCTGGCTTTCTACGGCTTCCTGAGACCAGGAGAGTTTACCTCAGCCCGTAGCAGCCGCAGGTATCTGACTGTCGGACAACTGAAGACTGACACAGATAATTTCATTCTCTCGCTCATGTGCACCAAAACTTCACAGACAGGCCCTCCTACCCAGGTCACGTACTACCCAACCACTCACCGCTGGTGCCCCGTTCAAGTATTTCATCAGTTGCTAAGTAGTATTGACCGTTCGTCACCTCAGAGGCCACTATTGCCTTTCAATGCCGCACACCTCACGAGCTCCCAATTTGTTTCACATGTTCGCTCCCTCATGGTCAACCTGGGCTTAGACCCGGCATCTGTCTCCGGCCACTCCTTCCGGATTGGCGCAGCTTCCAAGAACAGAGTTCCTGCTCACGTCATCGGGAAATTAGGGCGCTGGCACTCCTCCTGTTATTCCAGGTACATACCTCACCCGAACATTGAAATGTCTCACGCCTGTCAGAATCTTGTACTATAAATGCGGTTCGTAAATAAAGTTTCTGGTGGCTTGCTCTTTTGGCCACCTTCAGTCATCCCTACGACGTTGCGGTTACGGCACAAATTAAACCGTTTAGTTAAGTACCAGTTAGGGTCCCGGTACAGGGGTAGCCCCGACCACAAGTTTTAAGGCCGATTCATTGGCCTGTATTTGTGGGAGGGGCTCTGCCACGCTATTTAGGTTCCATTCCCCCTCCCCTACATCCTACGTCTGCTCAACACACCCACCCTTCCCACCCTCCTTTTCATCATCTCTCCAGGGGATGGCCTCCTTCAGTCATCCCTACAACGTTGCGGTTACGGCACAAATCAAACCGTTTAGTTAAGTACCAGTTAGGGTCCCGGTACAGGGGTAGCCCCGACCACAAATAAAAAAATAAAAAAATCATACAATGTGATTTCCTGATTTTTATTTTATTTTATTCTGTCTCTCAGAGTGGGAATGTGAATTTCAGACACCTCCATGATTTCTAAGTGGGAGAACTTGCAAAATCGCACGGTGTTCAAATACTTCTGTTCCTCACTGTGTGTGTGTGTGTATATATATACATATATATATATATATTATGTATATCTATATATATATATATATATATATATATATATATATATATATATGTATATATATTTAGTAATTACACATTTATTTTGTGCCATACATTTTTTACAATTGCTAAAAAAATATAAAACATATAAATTTAATCTCTATTTCTGAAACATTTCTGTTGGGTTTCAAACTCCCAAGCGTGTATATTAGAGGCAAGGACGTTAACCACTACACTATAAAGCTACATGTTAACCTACACAGAAATATTAAATAAGTCTTCTGCTGAATAGGAATACTCACTAAATCAGTAACTACTATGAGGTTTTTCTGACACAGTTTAGCATTCAGCTTTATAGCTGAGTGGATAGGGTCTTTGCCTCTAATGTACAAGCTTGGAAGTTTGAATCCCAGCAGAAACTTTTCAGAAATTAGATTTAAATACACTGGGTGTCCCCAAGCACTGACTTCATATATGGATATAGCTATATATGGAGTCAGAGCAGGGACTCCTAAGCCGAACTAAAGTCCCGACACTCTCCCCTCTTCAGAGCAGGGGGTGCCTGGGGTTCTCCTATTGACTTCCATTGTGCTCAGGTGCTCGGTAGAACACCCAAGCATCGTGAAGTGTTCTACACGAGCACTTTGGTGCTCACTCAACACTAGTTCTGACAGATCAGAGGAAGGGCAAAATAATTAGTGATGTCAACACAAACTTACTGCTGACACTCTCTCCACTCTAAGTGTTTAGTAGAACAGGTTCTGTAGACATCTATGTGGAATCAGCTGCCGACGGTGTAAAAAGAGTGCGCTTTTTCTTGATGCTAACATTAACTCAAGAGTCCACAAAAAGTAATCAAATGAGAGGGTCCCATTCCCGGTCACATTCTACTGAAACAATAGTCACTCTAACTTGGAAGTTTCTGATAGGGTATGGTCACGTGGTCAGATTTCAGGATGCAGTTCTGGAAGCCAATATCAGGAGTGATTTATAAAAAGATAGAAAGTATAAAAGACAGATACGAGTTCTGTATTTTGAATACACTCCTGGTTTGGGGTTTCAAAACGGATTCAGGAAACCTGAACTGGTCACTGTACCCTTAAAGACTGTATTATACTGTGCGATCATGCAGGCGCATTTCGGGAGGGAAGACTTCCTTCCCGGCATTTGCCTGCTCGTCAGTGGAAAAGACTGCTATTACATGCAGCCATCTCCTCCGTAGTATGGGGAGGAGCAATCACTAATGCCATTGCTCGTCCCCACACTGAATCATTGTTTGCCGGCAGCCGATCATGATTAGACAGCACAATCTGCCGCCAGCAAACAATGATTTTCAAACCTGTTTAAAAATCTTGATTGCACGATGAACGAGCAGCAGTATTACACTGCCAGGTCATCACTAACGAGCATTACTGTGAACGCTCATTATCGATGATCTGGCAGACTATCTACCAGTGCAATACAGCCTGCCAGATCCATGCTGCCGCTAGTGCATGCGTGCTGCCGTAGGTCCAATCCGGCCCCATTGACTATAATGGGGCTGGCCGGAGTTCCGGCAGCAGCACGGCAAACATGCCGAGAGGCAGCCGGAATAAAACTATGACATGTTTACCCTTCGGAACAGCCTGCCGGAGAAGGCTGCCGCTAGTGTGAAACTAGCCTTACTAATGTATTGTGACTGTCCATATTGCTTCCTTTGCTGGCTTGATTCCTTTTTCCATCACATCATACAATGCTCATCTCCATGGTTACGACCACCCTGCAATCCATCACTGGTGGTTGTGCTCGTGCACTGTGGGAAAAAGCCCTGGCCTCTCAGGTGGCCGGGACCGTGGGAGTTCACATAAGCTACTGCTTTTTCGTATAGTGTGCAAGCACGACCAACGCTGCTGGATTGGTGGATGGTCATAACCATGGAAACAAGCAATATAAAATGGGATGGGAAAATTAATCTAGCCAGCAAAGGAAGCAATATGGACAATCACAATACATTAGTAAGTGCCTGGTATTAACTGCCTCTACATAATAAATGCTATTTTCTGAAGTGAGACAACCCCTTTAAGGCTGAAACAGCCTATCTCCCAGGAGATAAAAGGATCGCTGTTGAAATTCAGTGCAGAGGGCACCTGAGCTTCAAGGTTTCATGGTGACCAGCAAAAAATTGTTGAAGTCTAGTGTTTCAGCAATTTGCGATATCTCCTGCCTCTGTATCCAGTGTGTCCTGACTCTCCCAGCATGTCTGATTCTGCACTTTTAGTTTCGCTTGTAGTTTGAGTTAACCCAGTTCTTCATCCTTTGTCCTTCAAACACCCAGCCTGCTCTGCCTGTGTCTGCACTACAAACCTGCCAGTCTATCCTATGTCTGCATTCATCTACACTTTTTATGACAGGAGCAGGTAAGGAGAAGCCGATGGATGCTAAACACCACAAGGAACGTCCACTTCATTATTTGAATTAAGTTATCTATGATCTAATGTCTTTATCCAACAAAACCGCACTTTAGAGCTATCACTTGCTAAATTATTAATGCTGCTGATCTTTTATAAAGGTGTAAATATTTTATGGGAAACGACTTCATAAATATAGCCTCCCAAGGCTAACAGATTATGCGTGGAACCATAACTTTTCTCCACTTGTCACGGAAAAAGTGTATTAAGGCATCTTTACCATAATTAGGTTCCATATTATGAGTGCTTGAACTGTGATACCTCTTTCAATAATTTTCTCCTTGAAAATACACATCAGACAGAGAAAGAGTTTAAAGTCCAAAACCAGTGCCTAAGAGATGGGCAATGTGTTACACTTCGGCTCATTTCAGGATCCAGGCCTCAATGATTACTGGGAAACAATCCATTTGTACTCTAATGTAGAATAACATTAACGCAAGCTTATTTTCTATATGATTTATACAAATCTGACTTTGCCAAACTTCTTTTAACCTCTTTCTTGCATTATTCATTGATGTGCGCTGCACAATGAAATACAAATTTTCCAGAACACTAATGGGGTCATTTATTAAGACTGGCGTTTTAGACGCCGGTCTTAATACCTCTGCGCTGGTGCGCCTAAGTTCTACGTTCTACATAACTTAGGCGCATCCACTAACAGTCTTAAATCTATGCCAGCAACTTGGCATAGATTGAGATCATTTTCTACCCCAAAAACTGGCATAGAAAATGATAAATGAGGCGGGATGGCAGACTCTTATGCTTCTTCCCCGCCCAGGCCATGCTCCCCTTTTTAGAACTGGCGTACGTGAAAGGGGAAGAAGTCGTACATTCGGCTCCAAATCCCCTTTGCAACCGAATCTGCTATAGATATACAGCATAAGGTGGCGTATATCTAATTATAGATGACCCCCTAAGGCTGGTTTCACATGAGCGAGTTTCACGCTCTAGACTCGCAAATTGAGTTTCAGACAGCTCCTGTCCTGACCTTCCAGAACTGCCGGGGTCGCATAGCATTATATTGATTTATGCATTCCAGACCCATTATAGTCAATGGGCTCCAGCAGTATCCGGCTGGCTGTTCCTGGCTTTTCCTTATTATCTTTATGATTATTTTGGGAAGAGGGGATGCAAATGAGCCCTTGACAAGCTCTGCCTCCAATGCTACCAGATGTAAGGAAGCTATCCTAACAGTCTATGTTTTAGCTTTTAAAAGGCTTTGAGATATAAATATTAAATAAGCCAGCATCTCATCTGCAGACAGCTGTTTCAGTGATTGCCCCTCATCAGTGCAGTGCAGAGAGTGCTGGCTTAACTGGGTGAAAGCCCTAAGTCAGGATTCTAGGGCTATTATCTCTCCTTGGGGAGAGAGTGCCTTAATCGGTGTGAGGAGACTTATAGGCCATACATGCTCCTCTGGAATTCTGGTAAGACAGGGATGCAAATGAGCTCTTAACAAGCTCTGCTTCACATGCCACCAGATGTAAGGCAGCTGTTTTGGGGTGATTGCCCCTCATCAGTGCAAAGCATAAAGTACTGGCTAGCATTAGAGGCAGAGCTTGTTAAGACTCCTCACACTGTTTAGGCACTTTCCACAAGGAGATATATATTCCCCAAATCCTGACCTAGGCCTTTCACCCCAGTTAAGCCAATCCCAGACAAGTCCTTTAAAGGGGTGGTTCAGTACTGGAAAGGCATGGCTGTTCTCCAAAAACAACTCCACGCCTGTCCTTAGGCTATGTCTGACATTGCAGCTTAGCTTTATTGCAGGGAATAGGACTGAGCTGCAGTACCACACAGAGCCCGTGGACAGGTGAGGTGATAACTTTTGGGAAAAAGCAGACATGTATTTCTAATCAGATATGATGTGTATATATATTTAATTATCTCATCAAGTATAAGGCCTCTTTCAAGCGAGAGAGTTTTCTGGCTGGATGTGCTGCCTGTAGTGAATGCATAGCATCTGGACTAAATCATGATCGGACTCAGGGAAACATGAATAAAAGTAGATTGCTTTACTGCTAGTATACTTACTATATGAAATGAGAAGCTCTTTGCTCTTTGCACATATTTGGATAAAAATTGTGTCTGGCCCCTCTACCAACTACCTTTTATTCATGTTTCCAGTGTTTGCATGTCCTTATGCATAAAGCAGTGTGCTGCTACTTGTAGTCCTTGTTTGCTTTTATATTGCAGCCATGGTAGCGTTCACCTGAACCTCCTTTTTATACATAGTATGGAGGTGCTGGTCTACGTTTCTTTTGCATTGTACATTTGGAGGAGTGGCTTCCCCCTGCCCATATGTTGAAGACAATTAATGCTGAGTATAATATAGCTGGATTCTACATTGCCTGAATTTTATAGGCCAAAAGCCCAGGAGAGTCAAGTCTTTTAGCATAGGTCCCATCTGTTAGAAGCCACCTTGTCGTTGGTAGATGGGCCCGACACAATTTGATCAAAATTGTGCGCAAAGAGCTTCTAATATTCATATAGTAAGTATAGCAGCAATGCAATTTATGTTTATTCATGTTTCCAGTGATTTCATAAAGCTGTGTGCTGCTACTTGTAGTCCTCGTTTGCTTTTATATTGTAGCCGTGGTAGTGTGCACCTGAACCTTCTTTTTATAAATAGTGTGGAAGTGCTGGTCTAGCTTTCTTTTGCACTGTACTGCTTTGCTACCACTGACCAAAAAAAGACAATACCTGGTAAATGGCAACATAAAATATATAAAAAAATGTAAAAGTAACACAACTGAACACAAACTTTTTCTACTTTTTATATTTTTATAGAATTATCTCTTTGCATCCTAATAATTAGATTTACTATGCTTTGTTTACTCTGTGTCTGAGGTCGGTGTTCCCTAAGTAACTTACATTTTGTCAAAAATTGAATTGGAACCAGGCAAAGGAAACATTTCTTAGCTTTTCTTTTTGCTCCTGCTGGGTAGTTTAAATTTTTTTTTGTAAAAAATAAAATGCAAAAAATTGTAACGTAAAGAAAACATAACTCAGATACAATTTTAAAAAAATGTTTACGACTCTACTTACATAAAACTTCATCGCTGCCATCCCCACACTGATCCCTGAAGTCACATACGTTATCCAGCGGCACAGAGGACCCTTGGTTGCACTGAAATCCATTCCCATAACTTGGTCTAATGATGGCGTTGATATACAATAATATAAGCGGGCCAAAGAGTCTGCAGTCTCTAATCATTTGGGTAGAATGAAAAATGAAAGCCTGAATTTTACAGTGAAGAGAAAAAAATGAGACATCTATTCCGATCTAGGACTGGTGGTAACTTTCGTCACATCATCCCCTGTCACTTCGATGGGCAGGTGTTTAGAGAATGTTTAACCTGAGCAGATTTATGGCTGGCCACTTAGTGCTGTTGCTCCGGTATTATCACTTATTGTGCCTGGCAGAGAGATCTGATAGCTTCCCTAAGATAAACAGCCAGGATTCCAATGAAGCATAGAACATTACTTATCTTAATTACTTTTTTTTCCTCATGTTTTCTTGAAATAAACTTTGCGCTGTAAAATATAGGAATGTCAGTGGTGAAGGAAGGAGGTGACTTCTCTATGAGGGAGTATGGCTGTGCAAAACTTACAGTACTTACATGAAATTTCAACCACACAGAAGAGAAAGATTTGCATCTGCCCATTTACTTTACTCTGGTACAAGTTGATGACTAATCCATGAGTCAAAAAATGAAAAGGCAATCATAGCAAGGATGTAACCGTAGGGAGTGAAGAAGTAGCTGACACACACAGGTCAAGGTGCCTTAGTGGGTTAAAGGTGGACTGGTCAAAGACCCTACCGTGAAACTGATGCCTATGGTTGCCTGCCTGTAGATAACAACCTAATGTACCCAGGTGTTAAATTACACTGAGAACACCAGGGCCTTATGTACCCAGCTAGAGGCAGAGGGGAGGTGCAGGTCTCCATTCTGAATTCACCTGTATCGCTGTCCTTTGGACAGCAATACAATTGAATATTGAAGAAAGTATGGATGTTGATGGCTTCCTGCCATTCACCCTCATAGGCCATAGGTGGCAAGATAATATCACCGCTACCACCTGCCCCAGGACACAGACACAGCTATAACTTCATCACGACCACCTGCCCCAGGACCCTGGTATCTCTGAACACAGGCCTCTTCTGGCCTGTGGCCTGCACTGCAGATAGCGGTATGACACAATATACAATAAAAAAGTCACCAGTCCGCAGAAATGATATGCAGCAGGTCCGCAAGGTGATGTGGGATCAATCACACTTCAAATGGATAAAATATATGGGTTTCGGACCGCGCTTTTTATTCAGGCCAGTACGCAAACTTAGATCTTTCTTCCTTCTTCCTTTACAGGAGAACCGAGGGCTACAAATATCCTTTACCTGGATATCCTGTAACTATAAAGGTAATGATAGTGTGAGACCGTATGATAAGATAACCTGCACTGCACAGATTGTACTCACTCGGCGTTTTCAAGAAATAGGCGTAGATATAATCCCTCCGTAATGGATTGTTGAGATTCTCTCATATACCGCTTTCTCGTGCACTACTGCAGGGTCTCCACCCGGTCTTTAATCAGGTATGATCCAGATAATTTCTCCAATAGTTTTTTGTCCGGATTCTGATAGGTTTCTGTAGGTACAAGTGCTTCTACAATAGTGAAGCTCAGTTGATATATATTTAAAAGTTTTTATTTGTCCATACTTACAAGACAATTGTTAAAAAAGTCATATAAAATTCCCAGCGTCAATAATACTGCTACTGCCCTAAGCGGTATGACACAGGAGTCAGATGAATATAAGATTTTTTTTACCTTGTCTGTAGTGGGCACCATAGGGCAATATTATTTCCACTGGGGCACTATAGATATATTATTAATTCTAGGGGCTCTTTAGGGAGCATTATTATTGGAGATGAGTGAAGCAAGCTTAGGATGCTACATCCAAAGCCATTTCGCTAAAAATGTGTTCTAATACTGTACGGAGATCCTTCTCCGTATAGTATTAGAATGTATGGGCTCCGATGAGCTGAAGTTAGTTATTTACAAAGTCGTTGATTACAATAAAAAACAACTTCAAAACTTGGAACCAAACTCAGCTTCTGTTCCGAGTGGTACCTTGGAACTGAAGCCGAATTCGGTTCCAAGGTTTTTCACAGTAATAATCAATTACTGAAGTTATTCGGCGAAGTTTTGCGCGTCTTTGTGAATTACTAACTTCGGCTCATTGGAGCCCATATATTCTAATGCTGTATGGAAAAAGATCTTCTTACACTATTAGAACAAATATTTTAGCGAAGCGACTTCGGATGTTGCATCCAAAGTTGATTCGCTCATCTCTAATTATTATTACTGGAGCACTATAAGAGCATTAGAACTACTGTGGGCAGTATAGTGGGCTTTATTCCTACTGGAGTCACTCTAGGGGAGCATATTCCTACTGAGTGATATATGGGCATAATTACTACTAGAGGCACTGTAATTGTTGAGGGCACTGCTTGGCACAATTATTTTTGTATGGCACCATTGTTTTCAGGGGGAATATCTGTACAGCACAATTTTTTATATAGTATAGTAATCAGAGGCATTAGGGAGCACAGCAGGCACAGTTTTGGGCATGGCAGTAGAATGACACTGTTGGGGTACTAGGGTGGGGAGTTAACCACTTCAACCCCGCTAGCTGAAACCTTAATGACCAGGCCATTAAATTTTGCAAGAATTTAGAAAAAAAAAACAACATCCTTATATAAATTTTTCGCTAAATTTATTGTTCTACATGTCTTTGATAAAAAAAAATGTTTGGGCAAAAAAAAAAAATGGTTTGGGTAAAAGTTATAACGTTTACAAACTATGGTACAAAAATGTGAATTTCCGCTTTTTGAAGCAGCTCTGACTTTCTGTGCACCTGTCATGTTTCCTGAGGTTCTACAATGCCCAGACAGTAGAAAACCCCCACAAATGACCCCATTTCGGAAAGTAGACACCCTAAGGTATTCGCTGATGGGCATAGTGAGTTCATAGAACTTTTTATTTTTTGTCACAAGTTAGCGGAAAATGATGATTTTATTATTATTATTTTTTTCTTACAAAGTCTCATATTCCACTAACTTGTGACAAAAAATAAAAACTTCCATGAACTCACTATGCCCATCACAAAATACCTTGGGGTGTCTTCTTTCCAAAATGGGGTCACTTGTGGGGTAGTTATACTGCCCTGGCATTCTAGGGGCCCAGATGTGTGAGAAGTAGTTTGCAATCAAAATCTGTAAAAAATGACCGGTGAAATCCGAAAGGTGCACTTTGGAATGTGGGTCCCTTTGCCCACCTAGGCTGCAAAAAAGTGTCACACATCTGGTATCACCGTACTCAGGAGAAGTTGGGGAATGTGTTTTGGGGTGTCATTTTACATATACCCATGCTGGGTAAGAGAAATATCTTGGCAAAAGACAACTTTTCCAATTTTTTTATACAAAGTTGGCATTTGACCAAGATATTTATCTCACCCAGCATGGGTATATGTAAAATGACACCCCAAAACACATTCCCCAACTTCTCCTGAGTACGGCGAAACCACATGTGTGACACTTTTTTGCAGCCAAGGGGGGCAAAGGGGCACATATTCCAAAGTGCACATTTGGGCCCCTAAATTGCCAGGGCAGTATAACTACGCCACAAGTGACCCCATTTTGGAAAGAAGACACCCCAAGGTATTCCGTGAGGGGCATGGCAAGTTCCTAGAATTTTTTATTTTTTGTCACAAGTGAGCGGAAAATGATGATTATTTTTTATTTATTTTTTTCCTTACAAAGTCTCATATTCCACTAACTTGCAACAAAAAATAAAAAATTCTAGGAACTCGCCATGCCCCTCACGGAATACCTTGGTGTGTCTTATTTCCAAAATGGGGTCACTTGTGGCGTATTTATACTGCCCTGGCAATTTAGGGGCCCATATGTGTGAGAAGTAGTTTGCAATCAAAATGTGTAAAAAATGGCCTGCGAAATCCGAAAGGTGCTCTTTGGAATGTGTGCCCCTTTGCCCACCTAGGGTGCAATAAAGTGTCACACATCTGGTATCGCCGTACTCAGGAGAAGTTGGGGAATGTGTTTTGGGGTGTCATTTTACATATACCCATGCTGGGTGAGAGAAATATCTTGGCAAAAGACAACTTTTCCCATTTTTTTATACAAAGTTGGCATTTGACCAAGATATTTATCTCACCCAGCATGGGTATATCTAAAATGACACCCCAAAACACATTCCCCAACTTCTCTTGAGTACAGCGATACCACATGTGTGACACTTTTTTGCAGCCTAGATGCGCAAAGGGGCCTACATTCCTTTTAGGAGGGCATTTTTAGACATTTGGATCCCAGACTTCTTCTCACGCTTTAGGGCCCCTAAAAAGCCAGGGCAGTATAAATACCCCACATGTGACCCCACTTTGGAAAGAAGACACCCCAAGGTATTCAATGAGGGGCCTGGCGAGTTCATAGAATTCTTTTTTTTGGGCATAAGTTAGCGGAAATTTATATTTATTTTTTATTTTTCTCACAAAGTCTCACTTTCGCTAACTTGGGACAAAAATTTAAATCTTTCATGGACTCAATATGCCCCTCAGCGAATACCTTGCGGTGTCTTCTTTCCAAAATGGGGTCAGTTGTGGGGTGTTTGTACTGCCCTGGCATTTGAGGGTCTCCGCAATCATTACATGTATGGCCAGCATTAGGAGTTTCTGCTATTCTCCTTATATTGAGCATACAGGTAATGAGATTTTTATTTTCCGTTCAGCCTCTGGGCTGAAAGAAAAAAATGAATGGCACAAATTTCTTCATTCGCATCGATCAATGTGGATGAAAAAATCTCTGCCCAAAAAAAATAAGGAGGGGAAAGGCGTCTGTCAGGACATAGGAGCTCCGCCCAACATCCATACCCACTTAGCTCGTATGCCCTGGCAAACCAGATTTCTCCATTCACATCAATCGATGTGGATGAATAAATCATTGCCGGGATTTATTTTTATTTTTTTATATACAAAGTGTTTGCCAAAGCATAGGAAAACCGCCACCTCCTCAGCTCATATGCCTCGGCAAACGTATCTTTTACTGCAGAGGAGAAATCTCGTCTTGCAGCGCCGCATACACCGAATTGCGTGTAATCTGACAGCAGCGCAATGCTTCTGTCAGAATGCACATCAGTGCTGCAGCTAGTCGATCGGTTGGTCCACCTGGAAGGTAAAAAAAAAAAAAAAAGGCCGCAACGCAATAATTTTATTAACTTTGGAACAGAACATATAAACTTTAACTTTTTGAACTGAACATTAACCTTTTTGCTTACTGGTGTTTTTTTTTTTTTTTTACCTTTATAGAACAAACCTCTCCTTCCCCATGGGTCAATGTGCAAAGCGCAAATCGCCCAAAGATGTGGCGAAGTGCGTTATGCACTTTGTCCCAGGTGAAAGGAGAGGTTTGCAGCAGCTGTATGTAAATGGGCCCTAATAGCCCTGTGTGCCTGTCCTGGTGAGATGTGATCCCTATGCTAGGTGTACCTGTGTTGTACTTCCGGAAACACTCTCCAAAGCATAGGGCAGGGTGGTCAGGACAGTCAGGACAGAAATAGCGGGTGTCACGCCTTATTCCACTCCTGCTACAGACACGACATCTTTTTCGCTCGTGTAGACGGCTAACTACACTGGTGGATGGGGCCACGGAACCTCCTGGGTACAGGAGGTTCTCGATGATCTCTTCCTGAAATTTGAGGAAGGATCCAGTTCTCCCAGCCTTACTGTAGAGAACAAAACTATTATACAGAGCCAATTGAATCAAATATACAGACACCTTCTCATACCAGCGTCTGGTTCTGCGGGAAACTAAATACGGAGAAAACATCTGGTCATTGAAGTCCACCCCTCCCATGTGAAGGTTATAGTCGTGGACTGAGAGGGGCTTTTCAATGACACGGGTTGCTCGCTCAATTTGTATTGTCGTGTCTGCGTGAATAGAGGAGAGCATGTAAACGTCACGCTTGTCTCTCCATTTCACCGCGAGCAGTACTTCGTTACACAATGCAGCCCTCTGCCCCCTTGCAAGACGGGTGGTAACGAGCCGTTGGGGGAAGCCCACGCGACTAGTTCGCGCGGTGCCACAGGCGCCAATCTGTTCTAGAAACAAATGCCTAAAGAGGGCCACACTTGTGTAGAAATTGTCCACATAAAGATGGTACCCCTTGCCGAATAAGGGTGACACCAAGTCCCAGGCTGTCTTCCCACTGCTCCCCAGGTAGTCAGGGCAACCGACCGGCTCCAGGGTCTGATCTTTTCCCTCATAGATCCGAAATTTGCGGGTATAGCCTGTGGCCCTTTCACAGAGCTTATACAATTTGACCCCATACCGGGCTCGCTTGCTTGGGATGTATTGTTTGAAGCCAAGGCGCCCGGTAAAATGTATTAGGGACTCGTCTACGCAGATGTTTTGCTCTGGGGTATACAAATCTGCAAATTTCTGGTTGAAATGGTCTATGAGGGGCCGAATTTTGTGGAGCCGGTCAAAAGCTGGGTGGCCTCTGGGACGGGAGGTGGTGTTGTCGCTAAAGTGCAGGAAACGCAGGATGGCCTCAAAACGTGCCCTGGACATAGCAGCAGAGAACATGGGCATGTGATGAATTGGGTTCGTGCTCGAACTCCAGACTGGGCGGTGAAAGGGGGAACTACAGGTGCGGCTGAAGTTGGGGACTGCCAATCAGGGTTTGCCAGCACCTCAGGGATTCTAGGGGGTCTACGGGCCCGTCTTTGCGGTGGCTGCGACGGGGTAACTACTGCTCGTGCCACCGTACCAGCTTCAACTGCCCTTCTGGTGCTCGCCACTTCACCAGGTTGTACGGCAGTGCTGGTACTAGGTCCAGGGAGGGCTGCGCTGCTGGTGTATGCCTCACCACGTAATCTGACAGCGCCAGCCCCACTCTGCTGCCCTTGAAGCGGATCCTGCGCAACCTGTGGTCTAGCGACACGGGGCCGGGTACGCCTGGTGCTATCAGGGACCTCAGCCTCCTCGTCCGAACTTTGGGTCAGAGAGCCACTGCTTTCTACAGGTTCATATTCTGACCCGCTAGATTCGTCAGATGAGGGTTCCCATTCTTAATCCGAATGGGTCAGAAGCCTGTAGGCCTCTTCAGAAGAATACCCCATTTGGGCAACATTTGGGCAACTAAATTTAGGGGTATTCCCTGAGACTACCCAAGAAAAAAAGCAAGCCTGTCTTACAAATGGGAGGCTAGCGAAGTACCGGAGGCCGCTGCGGTTGATAAAAAATATCAAAACAGATTTTTTTATCGCCGCAGCGCGTGTAAAGTGAATGTGCAGTGATCAAAAAATAATAATTTTTTGTCACTGCGGTGGGGCGGGTGTGGGCGAACGCACGCGTGGGCGACCGATCAGGCCTGATCGGGCAAACACTGCGTTTTGGGTAGAGGACGAACTAAAGTGACACTAATACTATTATAGATCTGACCGTGATCAGTTTTGATCACTTCCAGATACTATAAAAGTACAAATGCTGATTAGCGATACGCTAATCAGCGAATCAGTGACTGCGGTGCGGTGGGCTGGGCGCTAACCGATCCTTAAACTACCTAACCAAGGGGCCTAAACTATCCCTAAAACCTAACAGTCAATACCAGTGGGAAAAAAAAGTGACAGTTTACAATGATCACTTTTTTCCTTTCACTAGTGATTGACAGGGGCGATCAAGGGGTGATCAAGGGGTTAATTGGGGTGCAGGGGGTGATCTGGGGCTAAAGTGTGCTGTTGGTACTACTCACTGTGAAGCCTGCTCCTCTGCTAGATCCAACCGACCAAAAGGACCAGCAGAGGAGCAGGGAAGCCATATAACAGATCATATTTACTAATATGATCTGTTATCTGGCACTTGATTGTTTTTTTTTTAAATCATCAGCTTGCCAGCCGCGATCATTGGCTGGCAAGCTGATGACGTGACCCCCCTTGACGAAATGCCGGCCCGCATTGCGCATGCGCGGGCCGGCTTAGCGCGTCATCTCGCGTCTCGCTAGATGACGCGTATATGCGTGACTCTGCGCAGCGCTGCCGCCTCCGGACCGCGATCCTGCGTTAGGCGTTCCGGAGGCGGTTAAGAAGGTGGGGGAGGGGTTGATGGAAAAGTGAGGAACATTCTGTGTAGAGAATTCTGCAGAGATTAAACATGGCTGAGAATAGTCGCCATCACGGTCTCTGCCAAATGGAGAAGATTAGGAAAGAGAATTTCTACATCGGGATAGACATCACTGGATGTAATCGGCATTTAGTGAGGTATCCTCCTGTATATGCTGAAAGACCAGGCAGCATGCTAATGTTAAAACTGGCTTGTGACTATGATCTGTTCCTCCTTAGCCCCCTCCTCCATATCTTAATTAGCGACAGCTGGAAGAGGCATAGGACAGAATGGGGCAGATGATGCTGGCAACCACAGAGCTTCTGGGGATGTATTTTGTGCTGTTTGGTGCTGATGGGGTAGTAATCTGTGCTGTACTGTGGTATTTAGTTCTGTGGGGTGGTATTTTGCACTGTAGTATTTGTCACTGTTGTGGCAGTATTTTGTGCTATACTAGTATTTGGTTCTTCTGGGACACCATTCTGTGCTGCACTATCGTATATAGTTCTGCTGGGCCAGTATTTTCTGCAGCTCTATGTTATTGTTGACCTCTCCCACTTAGTGTTGACCTGATTTTATGGAGGTTTGGCCTCCCACTTAGTGTTGACCCGATTTCTGGAGGTTTGGATCCATCAGCAATTTGGGGTCACTTTTAGGTTTTTACAGGACTCCTTTAAGTTCCCAATCCACTTATAGACATTAGTATTATAAATGGAATTATATAAGTACCATGGCACTCCAAAAATTGTATCGCTTATTTGAACTTTATTTTATCCATCCAAATAAATACACGGACAGTGGCCAACGTTTCAATCCAACCTGGACCTTGTTCACGGCCTGTACAGACTCCAAGACCACCTCTTATAAATGGCACATGATAGGTATAGGGCCACAGGAGTTTCAAGTTAAAGGGTTTATACCATTACAAACAATAGGGGCATATCGCTAGGATAGGTGCGGGTTCCACCTCTGGGACCCGCACCTACAATGAGAACGGAGCTGGGAAATGAACGGAGTGCGCATGCGCAGCCGCCCTCCATTCATTTCTATGGGGCCGCTGAAAATAGCCGATCGCTGGCTATTTCCGCCTGCCACATAGAAATGAATGGGAGCAGGGGCCGTGTGCGCGGTGCGCTCCCATTAACTTCTATGGGGCAGCAGGGAGCAGCGCTTGGTGGTGGATGGACCCCGGGAAATCCGGGGTCCTCCAGCCACAGCTCTCCCCGCTCCGTTCTCATTGTAGGTGTGGGTCCCAGAGGTGGGACCCGCACCTATCAGACAATGGGGTCATATCCTAACGATATGCCCCATTGAATGTGATGGGAATACTGCTTTAAGCTTCTGAGTGAACGTTATGTGCCTGAATATCAGTCTAGAATCACAGGGAATTGTCTAGACTACCTATCTACAGGTTTGCAGACTCTGAATGTATAAAAATTTACAACTAGAGGTGTAGTACCAAAAAAATGTGCATGGGCTATAGCTAGCACTGTACATCAAGCTAGCTATGGACATGAAGCTGGCAGCAGAGGTGGAGCACCTTGATTATAGTCATATTTGTAGGTGTGCTCATGAAAATAAAGGGTGTAGTAAAAGTTATACAAATAATGTCCATAGTAAGGTCTTGCTTGATACCACTGTATCACAGTGACCATATAGCAGCAGATACCAGTTCTGGTGTTCTGCAGACTGTTGTGGGGATTCGCTCTGGTAGTTAGGGTAATCGGGCGCAGTACAGAGGCAAAATACAAGTTCGGAATTCAAACTTCAGTGTTTATTCACACATGATGCCAAAAACAAAACGTCACTCTTGCAGTGTTGGTGGTACTTCACACCCAATGGCAAGTTAATAAAACAAAAGTCACCTTGGTGGCAGTTCTGCCTCAGAAAGTTCAAATACAGGCTTTAGGCGGCCTGTTCCACTGACACATGGGTCTCCGCTCTTCAGCCCAGCACAGGCCTCAGATCCCAGCACACAGACCTCCTGAGCTACACTGTCAGATGGAGAGTGCTGGCTGGTTTTTATGCCTGGCAAAACCCAACCTGGAACGTGGGGAGTAGTCACCCACCCAGCACTTTGAATACTCCCAGTAAGAGCAGTCCCAAATCAGCTATTACAGCCATGCTAAGTACCAAGGTGTCAAACAACAACTGCTGCTGACACATAAAAACCAGCTCTTACTCCACCGAGGCCAGGAACCTCGGTGACACGTACCTATCATCCACAATGATTCCTTGTACCTTCATACAACGTATAGATGATTACAGTGCATTTACATCCCGTGACTCCCAGGTGATGTCTAGGAGCTTCTCTGACTGTAGATGTTCTATTTCTTCACCAAGCAGCCCAGAGTTCTATGGTGATTTCTCCTGTGGACTACAGAGACACATTTGGCCCCTCAGTTCTGCAGCTATTTCTAGCCTTTATAGCAACACAAATAAATTCAGGCCTTGGACCACAGATAGACCTATCAGACAGTGATCTTTAGTTCTCTGCGAGGATCCTGGGGTCAGAGAACGTAGTTTTTTTTTTACATAATAAGTGGGCTTTACATTTCAGGCTACTACTGTTCTTGTGGCTGAATTAAACCCATTACATATTTTATAGATTCAGTCCATGGCCACTTCACTGCTGAGTAATATAGGAGCAGCAACCTTTCACTGTCACTCATACCATATAAAAACATCTTTTCTGTGTGTTTTATTCCAGATAAAACGTTTCGGCTAACAAGCCTTTGTCAAGCAAGGCTTGTTAGCTGGAACGTTACATCTGGAATAAATCACACAGAAAGGACGTGCTGTCTCCGTACCTATTTTATTATATGAATATACCGAACAGTTAGGGGAACCTTACCACTTCCCCTGGAGACGTGCAGCCACTACTGAATCTACTTAGGTGCGCTGGCCACTTCTTTTTTTGTCAATCATACCAGGCTTAAGGGAAACAAATTACTCACGAGAAGGTTTCTCGTTGCCAAAGACATCTTCTAATGCCCAGAAGGTCCCGATTAATCCCCTAGACTGCTCCCTCATGCAACTCTCCTCTCATAGACTGCTCCGTATGCCCCATCCTTTCTGATCGACTGTTCCCCATGTTCCTCTATCTCACAGACTTCTCCATAGGCCTCTTCTCCCTCAAAGGCTGCTATACATGGCCCCTCTTATACAGACTGCTCCCCATAATCTCCCCTCACAGACTGCCTCTCATGCCCCCATCACAGACTGCTCCCTATGCAACATCCTCTGTCATCGTCTGTTCCCATGCCCCGGTCTCTCACACAGACTACTCCATAGGCCCCTGTCTCCCTCACAGACCTCTGTTCATTGCCCCCTCCTTTCTTACAGACTGCTCCCCATGCCCCCTTCTTTCACAGACTGCTCCCTATGCCCCATCCTCTGTCACCGACTGTTCCCCAAATCACTACCTCTCTCATAGACTACTCCCTAGCCTCCCCTTCTCCCTCTCCTATTCTTGGGCCTCTCCTTTCTTACAGACTTCTCCCCACCATCCATCTCAAGGCCACTTCTCCAACATAGAGTGTTGTCCTCTCCTTCTCCATCCCCATAATACCTTCCACAATACTGGCTTGCAGCAGCAGGATGTTCTTCCTGTACACTTCTCCAAAGAGCTGCTTTAGGGCCAAGCTCGCCCCATGTCAGTTTGGTCATGTGCCCCCAAGACCATATGACTTAAGAGGAGCCACTCTGTTTCACCTCTATGATGCTATGATGTCATCAAAGGCCCTATATATCTTTTCTAGTTGTAGTTTTGCTTACATTGGTGCAAAATTGCACTACAAATGCTGCTTTTTGCAGTAAAAACATATCTAGAGCGTGGGTAGCCTCCTTCCTGAGTACCCTGTCACTCCCTGGTGGATAAATAAGTCCTCCACTGCACCCCTGCTGACATCAAATATCTTGAAAATAGGGAGATTGAAGAGATTGAAACAAAGTACAGTATATCAAGAAACTGTGGAGGTTTTCGTTCATATAGTGACTAAGCTTTACTCACATAAAGCTCTTTTAGGCATTCTGCAGCCCTTTCATTCTCGAAACCCCTGCTGGTCTGAGAAAACAGATTTTATCAACGTGATCTTCTCACCTACAGTATATCGCTATCAGCTTTATCGGAAGATCATTTCAACTGGATTTCCCCTTTAAGAAATGGTGCTGTTAGAATTTACTCACTACCAATTAATTAGGATACAATTTGGATACAATTAGGATATAATCTAAGACAAGGACTAATAAAACGTAAAGTAATATGGAATTCACTCTCACAGCAGGTCTAGAGCTAAAGACCTGGAGGCAAACAATCGTGTGCTCGTCTCCGAACTTGGCCCGGAGCACACTGCAGTCTCATTTCTGCTATTCAAACAAGAAACCTTTTAAATTCAGCCCACATCATTTTGTCCTGTAAGATACATCTTTTATTTATTGTCATGTCGCGTCTATAGCATACCTTAAAAACGTGTTACCCACTGAAGTCAGATTTTTCATGTAAAGTTTTATAAAGTCTTAGAAGTCTGCTTTTTTAAACTTTTTTTAGAAAAAAAAAGCATTCTTGTTTGATGTTTTGAGAGGGAATAAAAAAAAAGCAGGGGGCGTTATCATAAGTACGTGACAGTAAACAGTAATGCACAGGAGCGTTATTCTTTAAGGGCATCTGCAGATTTGTACCTATGGCACTGGCTGACCTGTTACATGTGCCCCTTGGCAGCTAAAGGCATCTGTGTTGGTCCCATGTTCATATGTGCCCGCATCAAGTAGAGAGTTGAACGGCACTCCTCTTTAAAGTAGGCGGTGCTCAGTGGTAAGTATGATATTCATAAAGTGAGAGAGACCACGGCACTCGGATTTTAGATGCACAAATTGCTTATTTATTTTAATCCATCCAAATGAAGTTATAGCCACTGGCCAACGTTTCGGTCTAGACAAAGACCTTGTTCATGGCCTTAGTACTTGTAATCATAGTCTTGAATGGATGTGCCCACGTCGCTGTTTTACTATATGCAAATGAGCCTCTAGAAGCAAAGGGGGCGTTGCCTTTACACCTAGAGGCTCTGCTCTCTCTGCAACTACCGCTCCCTCTCCACTTTGATTAACAGGGTCAGGCAGTGTAAACATCATCATGTCTAGCCCCGTCAAAGTGCATGTACATGTATGAGCACCAAGCACAAGTATGCTCACAACACTTTTCTATATAAACAAACTAGAAAAAGTAACAGTGACTTCCACAGTGCCCCACCCACTTAAAAGTGACCACTACAGCACCCAGCCCCCTTAATAGTGACCACTACAGAACCCAGCCCCCTTACCAGTTCCCTCCACAGCACCATGCCCCCTTAGAGAACTCAACCGCGCTCTTCCCCCTTAACAGTGACTTTGACACTGCCCAACCCCCTTAACAGTGACCATTACAGCACCCCCACTTAACAGTGACCTCCACCACGCCCTGCCTCCTTAACAGCGACTTTTCACAGCACCCCGCCCTATTAACAGTGACCACTACAGTGCCAAGTCCCCTTAAGAGTGACCTCCACAGCACCACACCCCCTTAAGAGTCCACTCACACGTCCGCAAAATGGGTCCGCATCCATTCTGCAAATTTGTGCGGAACCATTTATTTTCAATGTCCTGTCCACATCCGCACATCCATTCCGCGGCCCCGTAAAAAAATAGAACTACTATAATAGAAAGGCATTTCTATTATAGTACCAGCCATGTGCGGTCCGCATTTTGTGGACCGCAAAACAGTTGTGGACGTGTGAATTGACCCTAACAGTGACTTATAACAGTGAAGAAAAAAGGCTGAACAGAAAAAAAAAATTAAAACCTGGTGTAAAACTTTGTGTATGTCAGTGAGGGGAAACCGAAGGACCTCTGAACTTCTATTGGTTAATTAGGGTCATGTGACCTTGTGTATGTCAGGATATAAGCGAAGGACCTGTAAACTTCTATTGGCTAATAAGGGTCATGTGACCATGTGTATGTCAATTAGGATATGAGTAAAAGGAGCTGTGAGCTTCTATTGGCTATTACTGGTCATGTCATGGTGCCATATTTGAATTTTTGGGGAATATCTCAAGAATGGTACATCCTAGAGAGCTGAGACCTTTATGAAAACCTTCCGAGACACCCAATGTAGCTATTTGCTAAATTTGGTATCCAATGGTTGAGACGTTTGGATGCCTGTAGAGGACAGACAAACAGACATTGATTTTATTGTATAGATGACTGCTTTATATTCTTGTGCAGCATCTCCTGCTATCTATATCTACATCTATTACCTTCTCTCCTTATCTGCGGCAGAGGTGAGTACTTGGGATCCAATTTGACACACTCTGACTTCCCTGATATTGCCCACATCTATATACTGTATGCAACTATATTTCACTACTACCATGTTTTCTTAACCTGATGGAATTGTATCTGGTGATATTAATATCTTCTATCTTTTAACCCCTTAATAACCGGGCCATTTTTCACCTTCGTGACCAGACAGATTTTTGCAAATCTGCTACAGTACAATTTTTTTTCCAGCATTTTCAATACGTTTTATATTATAGAGGGTGTCTGCAGTGACTAGGGACATCTGTATTATACCTTCTGTGTGTCAGGGCCAGAGATTGTAGAAATATAACTGAAAAATACTATATTTTTCCATCATTTTCAATAATTTTTAATAAAGTGTGCCTGCAGTGACTAGAGACATCTGTCCAATACCTTCTGTGTGTCAGGGCCAGAGATTGGAGAAATAAAACTGAAAAATACTATATTTTACTTTTATTCAACCAGCAAGTAATTTTTGGACTGGAAATTACATAGGTGTCTCCCAAAAGATAATAAGACGATGTACAAGAGGCATTATTGTTGAAAAAAAAAAACATTTCTTAGCTTTTATTTACATTTGAGCAAAAAATACAAGATGTTCCGCACTGGATTTGCTCGGAAGACAAAAGTGACACCTGTTCTGGCCAGGAGAATAGTTAGAGAGGTGAAAAAGAATCCAAAGATCACCACCAAGGCCATCCTGGTGAATCAGGGCTCTGCTGGTGGCAATGTCTCAAGGCAGACAATCCAACAGAGACTGCACACTGCTGGGTTCCACTTCTCCAGATAAGGCACACAAAAGCTCGCTTGGCCTTTGCAAAAGCTCATCTGGACAAAAAAGAAGACTTCTGGTCCTCTGTGTTATTGTCAGATGAAACAAAAATGTAATTGCTTGGTCACAATGATGTTTCCTTCATTTGGCATAAAAAAGGAGAAGCCTTCAACCCAAAGAACACAATCCCCACTGTCAAACATGGTGGTGGGAACCTAATGCTTTGGTGGTGTTTTTCAGCCAATGGAACCTAATCACAGTAAACGGCAACATGAATAAAGAGCAATACATGAGGATTCTTAATGACAACATCAGGCAGTCTGCAGAGAAACTTGGCCTTGGGCACCAGTGGACATTTCAGCATGACAATGACCCAAAACACACAGAAAAAGTGGTGAAGAAATGGTTAGCAGACAACAACATTAACGTTTTGGAGTGGCCCAGCCAGAGTCCAGACTTGAATCCAATTGAGAATCTGTGGAGGGAGATAAAGATCAGGGTGATGGCAAGAAGACCCTCCAACCTGATGATTTGGAGCTCATTGCTAAAGATGAATGGGCAAAAATACCTGTGGAGACATGCAAAAAGCTGGTCTGCAATTATAGGAAGCGTTTGATTGCTGTAATAGCCAATAAAGGCTTTTCTATTGATTATTGAGAAGGGTATGAATAATTTTGAACTGGACACTTTTTGCTCAAATGTAAATAAAAGCTGAGAAATGTTTTTTTTCCACAATAAATCCTCTTGTACATCGTCTTATTATCTTTTGGCGAGACACCTCTTTAATTTCCCGTCAAAAAATTACTTGCTGGTTGAATAAAAGTAACTTTAAGTCAAAATTTGCCAGGGGTATGAATAATTATGTGCCTGCTGCCAGAGCACAAGAAAAACAATCATTCACGATACCTAGCTTCATGTCTCAGTTTGCATAGTGTCACAAGACAAAACTCTTTAGTCAGACCAGTGCGACCAGGTGGTCGGTTGGATTGCAGCAGATAATGCTTCCAGTCGGTTAAGCCCCCCCCCCCCTGTCTTCCACCAAGTCCAGTCTCAGTAGCCAAGAGTCTGGTCAACAGAATCCTCTCCCTGATACTCCTTCCTCCCACCATGAAGAGTCTGGCCAAACAAGTGATCCCACACTCGGAAATTCTGAGGATCTCTTTTCATTGCCATTACTTGATTTGGCCCTCTCGCCAGGCACGCTTGAAGAGGGACATGAGATCTAGTGCCCTGATTCCCAACCTCTTGAGCATCCACAGTCACAAGAACATGACGGTAGGGAATGGCAATTAGTGTTTAATGAGGTGGATGATGATGAGACACAGTTGCCAATGAGTCAACCGCAATTACTGTCTCAAGAAGTTGATGAAGAGGATGAGACAGAGTTGTCAACCACTGAAGTTGTGGTTAGGTCAACTAATCAAGAGGATTATCATAGTGAGGAAGTGGAAGAGGATGTGGTGGAAAATGAGGTCACTGACCCAACTTGGGAAGGTGGAAAGCCGAGCGAGGACAGCAGTACAGAGGGGGAAGGATCTGCAACACCGCAACAGGCTGGAAGAGGCAGTGGGGTGGCAAAAGGGAGAAGGCAGGCCAAACCAAACAGGCCCACAACTGTTCCACGGAGCACCCCCTTGCTTAAATCTCCCTTGCCGAGGGGTAGGTTTCCGCAGTATGGTGCTTTTTTGAGGAAAGTGTGGATGACAAAAGAATAGTTGTTTGCAACCTGTGCCACACCAAAATAAGGCAGGGCGTGAACACTATCAACCTCACTACCACCAACATGATCCGCCAGATGGCATCCAAGCACCGTAATAAGTAGAACAAACGCCTGGGTCCATAATCTGTGTCTGCGAGTCACACCACTGCCTCCTCTTCCCCTATGGTACGTGCTGGCCAATCGCCTGTCGAAGGTGCAGATGAAGATGCCTCCTGCCCTGCACCTGGACCTTTGCAAGCACCATCAGCGACCACATCCACTTCCCTGTCCCAGCGCAGCGTCCAAATGTCATTACACCAGGCATTTGAACACAAGCGCAAATACCCAGCCACCCACCCACAGGCCATAGCACTAAATGCGCAGCTTTAAAAATTACTTGCCCTGGAAATGTTGCAATTTAGGCTTGTGGACACTGAGGCCTTCCGCAGCCTGATGTCGGCGGCCGTCCTGTGTTTTCTGGTGCTCACAATTCTGGCATTCCTGAGAAGGAACGATTTTCCTCTTCTATGTCTTCTATTTGGCGGAAAATAAAATAACCTGGAAAAGATGGGTAACAGGTATAAGCGTGCGGCTGACAGGAGACGTATGAGTGGTCCGGACCTGAGAGTGGGTGATTCTGTGTGGCTGTCTACAAGAAAGATTAAACTTAAGGTGCCTTCTTGGAAGTTGGTACCAAGATTTATTGGTCCATATAAGATCACTGCCATTGTTAACCCTGTAGCCTTCCGTCTTGAACTTCCTCAGGCATTAAAAATCCATAACGTATTTCATAAATCATTTTTAAAGAAATGTGTTGAACCTGTTGAGCCGTCCTCCTTGCCTTCCGCTCCTGTCATTGTGGACGGCAATTTAGAATTTCAGATCAGCCGGATTGTGGACTCCCGAGTTCTCCGGAGATCCCTCCAGTATCTCGTTCATTGGAGAGGGTACGGACTAGAGGAGAGGATGTGGGTTCCAGCGACCGATGTTAATGCTAGTCGCCTGGTAAGAGCATTCCACAGAGCTCATCCTGATAAGGTCGGTCCTGGGTTGGAGGTCACCCGTAGAAGTGGGGGTACTGTCACACCGGTGACAGGTTTGAGAAGGTCTGAAAGATTATCTGCACGTTAGTGATCTGACAGCCTCTTTTAGTTTCACTTTGTCTGTGTGTTGCTAGTATGTCCACACTTCCTGTTCAGGTCTGGATCATGTGACCTTTACCTTCCCCTATTTAGTCTGACTTTACCCATCACTCCTTGCTCTGGATAGCTTCATTTGGTTTTTGGAAGAGCTGGAGTGTGGTTCTAGTTAAAAATCCTGTTCATCCATCATCCATCAGCCTCAGAAGTTAAGTGTTCCGCTTGTTGTATTTTGTATTCCCCCCACCTTTGTTGTTTACTATGTCTCAGCGAGACGCTGGTTCCTTCACCAGGGAAGGAGCGGGTTGTCTTTGCCCTGTCATTACCATTAGGGCATCCGAGGGCCACCAGGGTTTTCTAGGTTCCTGTGTATGGGCATCTCTACCATTGAGAGGTGCCCATACGGATAGGAGTTAGGGCCAGGAGCAGGGTTTTATAGGTGGTGACCCTTTTCCTTCCCTAGCGGTGCGGCCTAGTGTCTTTACCCTTCCTTCTTGTTGGCTTTTGGTGTTCTCCCCTACTACATCCGTGACAGCAACTTTCCTATTGGTTGCTAGGGATGTTGCTAAGCTCAGACAAAAATATTGCAGCCTTCTCATTGGCCCACAAGCAAGAAGTAGTGAGGGTAGTGATATAAAAAAAAATCTAGAATATTTGTGATTATGAAAATATAGCACTATATTCTAGATCTTTTCGAATTCTCAAAGTGCCGATATTCACGATAAAAATTCACTAGTATAGATGTCATTATGAGGACATCTTTTTTGTCTTGATATTTTGCAAGTAAGATGTCCCCATTGAAGTTCTGTGGGGAGGAAGGGTGGTTGCAGGACGGGGTGTCAGGGGAGCAGTGTGTGTTTGGGGCACTGTAGGGTATTTATTTACTTGGGGGCGCTCTGACAGCAGACCAGGGCAGCGCAGCTCCGATCTCATGAAGTGTAACTGTCACAATGAGGAGATCAGAGCTGCGCTGTGTAATTTTTCCCTGCCGGCAAACAGGACGTGCTGCGATTGGTCAGTCATATCCCAGTGACCAATCACAGCGATCGGGAAACAGGGACTGCTGTGATTGGTCCCCTGACGGGTGCCCGGACAGCTCTGTTAAGATGCCGGTGTCACTTTCATTTCATGACATACTGTGCACACCATGATGTGGTAACTAATACCACATCATGACGTAGATAGTAAGTCATTCGTCACTAAGGGGTTAAAGGGAATCTGTCACCTGCTTTTACCATTTTAAGCTGTCACCATCGCTATGTCCACTAAAGTACCTTATTTCCAGCAGTCTTCTTTTTACTTTATTTCGTTTTGTCCTTTTGATATAAAACTTGTTATGATATGCTAATGAGGCCCCAAGGGCCTGCGCCTGCGCGATCATCAAGCTCCTGAGGGCAACAGCGCTCAGGTTACATCACTGGGCTCAGCGCATGCCCAGTGAGACTTTTGAGGCTGCTGCCCTCAGGAGCTTGATGATCGCGCAGGCCGCAGACGGTACTGTGCCTGCGCGAGTTTTCTGGCCGCCGACAGGAAGAAGGATGGGGCATTGCTAGAAGGTAGACTATGACGTGGGGAGGGGGCGGAACCGTTTGCCGGGCTGTGGGAGGTTATTTGATGATCAGGAGGCGTTCTTGGGCACTGCAGGGGGGGCGTCACTGGGCACCGGAGAAGGAATAAAAACGCCCCTCTGGGCACCTTACAGCCTCATTAACATTAGGTTTTATATCAAAAGGACAAAACGAAATAAAGTAAAAAGAAGACTGCTGGAAATAAGGTACTTTAGTGAACATAGCGATGGTGACAGCTTAACCGCCTCCGGACCACCTAACGCAGATCTGCGGTCCGGAGGCGGCAGCTCTGCGCAGAGTGACGCATATACGCGTCATCTCGCGAGAGCCGAGATTTCCTGTGAACGCACGCACACAGGCGCGCGCGTTCACAGGAACTGAAGGTAAGCGAGTGGATCTCCAGCCTGCCAGCGGCAATCGCTCGCTGGCAGGCTGGAGATGTGATTTTTTTAACCCCTAACAGGTATATTAGACGCTGTTTGGATAACAGCGTCTAATATACCTGCTACCTGGTCCTCTGGTGGTCCCTTTTGTTTGTATCGACCACCAGAGGACACAGGTAGCTGTGTAAAGTACCACAAAACACTACACTACACTACACCCCCCCTGTCACTTATTAACCCCTTATGAACCCCTGATCACCCATGATCACCCCATATAGACTCCCTGATCACCCCCCTGTCATTGATCACCCCCCTGTCAGGCTCCGTTCAGACGTCCGTATGATTTTTACGGATCCACGGATGCATGGATCGGATCCGCAAAACACATACGGACGTCTGAATGGAGCCTTACAGGGGGGTGATCAATGACAGGCGGGTGATCACCCATATAGATTCCCTGATCACCCCCTGTCATTGATCACCCCCCTGTCATTGATCACCCCCCTGTAAGGCTCCATTCAGATGTCCGTATGATTTTTACGGATCCACGGATACATGGATCGGATCTGCAAAACACATACAGACATCTGAATGGAGCCTTACAGGGGGGTGATCAATGACAGGGGGGTGATCACCCATATAGATTCCCTGATCACCCCCTGTCATTGATCACCCCCCTGTCATTGATCACCCCCTGTAAGGCTCCATTCAGATGTCCGTATGATTTTTACAGATCCACGGATACATGGATCGGATCCGCAAAACACATACGGACGTCTGAATGGAGCCTTACAGGGGGGTGATCAATGACAGGCGGGTGATCACCCATATAGATTCCCTGATCACCCCCTGTCATTGATCACCCCCCTGTAAGGCTCCATTCAGATGTCCGTATGATTTTTACGGATCCACGGATACATGGATCGGATCCGCAAAACACATACGGACGTCTGAATGGAGCCTTACAGGGGGGTGATCAATGACAGGAGGGTGATCACCCATATAGATTCCCTGATCACCCCCTGTCATTGATCACCCCCCTGTAAGGCTCCATTCAGATGTCCGTATGATTTTTACGGATCCATGGATACATGGATCGGATCCACAAAACACATACGGACGTCTGAATGGAGCCTTACAGGGGGTGATCAATGACTGGCGTGTGTTCACCCATATAGATTCCCTGATCACCCCCTGTCATTGATCACCCCCCTGTCATGGATCACCCCCCTGTAAGGCTCCATTCAGATGTCCGTATGATTTTTACGGATCCACGGATACATGGATCGGATCCGCAAAACACATACGGACGTCTGAATGGAGCCTTACAGGGGGGTGATCAATGACAGGGGGTGATCAGGGAGTGTATATGGATGATCACCCCTCTGTCATTGATCACCCCCCTGTAAGGCTCCATTCAGACGTCCGTATGCGTTTTGCGGATCCGATCCATGTATCCGTGGATCCGTAAAAATCATACAGACGTCTGAATGGAGCCTTACAGGGGGGTGATCAATGACAGGGGGGTTATCCCCCCATATAGACTCCCTGATCACCCCCCTGTCATTGATCACCCCCTGTAAGGCTCCATTCAGACATTTTTTTTGGCCCAAGTTAGCGGAAATTGTTTTTTTTTTTTTTTTGTTTTTTATTACTAAGTCTCATATTCCACTAACTTGTGTCAAAAAATAAAATCTCACATGAACTCACCATACTCCTCACGGAATCCAAATGCGTAAAATTTTTTAGACATTTATATTCCAGACTTCTTCTCACGCTTTAGGGCCCCTAAAATGCCAGGGCAGTATAAATACCCCACATGTGACCCCATTTCGGAAAGAAGACACCCCAAGGTATTCCGTGAGGGGCATATTGAGTCCATTAAAGATTGATATTTTTGTCCCAAGTTAGCGGAAAGGGAGACTTTGTGAGAAAATACAAAAAAAAAGCAATTTCCGCTAACTTGTGCCAAAAAAAAAATTCTATGAACTCGCCATGCCCCTCATTGAATACCTTGGGGTGTCTTCTTTCCAAAATGGGGTCACATGTGGGGTATTTATACTGCCCTGGCTTTTTAGGGGCCCGAAACCGTGAGAAGAAGTCTGGGATCCGAATGTCTAAAAATGCCCTCCTAAAAGGAATTTGGGCCGCTTTGCGCATCTAGGCTGCAAAAAAGTGTCACACATCTGGTATCGCCGTACTCAGGAGAAGTTGGGCAATGTGTTTTGGGGTGTCATTTTACATATACCCATGCTGGGTGAGATAAATATCTTGGTCAAATGCCAACTTTGTATAAAAAAATTGGAAAAGTTGTCTTTTGCCAAGATATTTCTCTCACCCAGCATGGGTATATGTAAATGACACCCCAAAACACATTCCCCAACTTCTCCTGAGTACGGCGATACCAGATGTGTGACACTTTTTTGCCGCCTAGGTGGGCAAAGGGGCACACATTCCAAAGAGCACCTTTAGGATTTCACAGGTCATTTTTTACACATTTTGATTTCAAACTACTTACCACACATTAGGGCCCCTAGAATGCCAGGGCAGTATGACTACCCCACAAGTGACCCCATTTTGGAAAGAAGACACCCCAAGGTATTCAGTGAGGGGCATGGCGAGTTCCTAGAATTTTTTATTTTCTGTCACAAGTTAGCGGAAAATGATGGGTTTTTTGTATTTTATTTTTCTTACAAAGTCTCATATTCCACTAACTTGTGACAAAAAATAAAAAATTCTAGGAACTTGCCATGCCCCTCACGGAATACCTTGGGGTGTCTTCTTTCCAAAATGGGGTCACTTGTGGGGTAGTTATACTGCCCTGGCAATTTAGGGGCCCTAATGTGTGCGAAGTAGTTTGAAATCAAAATCTGTAAAAAATGGCCGGTGAATTCCTAAAGGTGCTCTTTGGAATGTGTGCCCCTTTGCCCACCTAGGCTGCAAAAAAGTGTCACACATGTGGTATCGCCGTGCTCAGGAGAAGTTGGGGAATGTGTTTTGGGGTGTCATTTTACATATACCCATGCTGGGTGAGATAAATATCTTGGTCAATGCCAACTTTGTATAAAAAAAATGGGAAAAGTTGTCTTTTGCCAAGATATTTCTCTCACCCAGCATGAGTATATGTAAAATGACACCCCAAAACACATTCCCCAACTTCTCCTGAGTACGGCGATACCAGATGTGTCACACTTTTTTGCAGCCTAGGTGGGCAAAGGGACCCACATTCCAAAGTGCACCTTTCGGATTTCACCGGTCATTTTTTGCAGATTTTGATTGCAAACTACTTCTCACACATTTGGGCCCCTAAATTGCCAGGGAAGTATAACTATGCCACAAGTGACCCCATTTTGGAAAGAAGACACCCCAAGGTATTTTGTGATGGGCATAGTGAGTTCATGGAAGTTTTTATTTTTTGTCACAAGTTAGTGGAATATGAGACTTTGTAAGAAAAAATAAATAAAAAAATCATCATTTTCCGCTAACTTGTGACAAAAAATAAAAAGTTCTTTGAACTCACTATGCCTATCAGCGAATACCTTAGGGTGTCTACTTCCCGAAATGGGGTCATTTGTGGGGTTTTTCTACTGTCTGGGCATTGTAGAACCTCAGGAAACAGGACAGGTGCTCAGAAAGTCAGAGTTGCTTCAAAAAGCGGAAATTCACATTTTTGTACCTTAGTTTGTAAATGCTATAACCTTTACCCAAACCATTTTTTTTTTTTTGCCCAAACATTTTTTTTTTATCAAAGACATGTAGAACAATAAATTTAGTGAAAAATTTATATATGGATGTAGTTTTTTTTTGCAAAATTTTACAGCTGAGAGTGAAAAATGTCATGTTTTTGCAAAAAAATCATTAAATTTTGATTAATAACAAAAAAAGTAAAAATGTCAGCAGCAATGAAATACCACCAAATGAAAGCTCTATTAGTGAGAAGAAAAGGAGGCAAAATTCATTTGTGTGGTAAGTTGCATGACCGAGCAATAAACGGTGAAAGTAGTGTAGTGCAGAAGTGTAAAAAGTGGCCTGGTCATTAAGGGGGTTTCAGCTAGCGGGGTTGAAGTGGTTAAAATGGGATAAGCAGGTGACAGATTCCCTTTAAAGCAGATAACACCCTATTTTTAAGTCAGCATGTATACCTAGATCTTTAACTTAGCAATACAGATATCAGATGTCTATCCTTGGATAAATATCCTTGAACAGGATCAACAAAAAATTACATATTTTCAGATGCTATCTCGTCTGCCATTATTTTTGCATATTCTATTAGATTTTTTTTCGTCTTTGATTTTGTTTTGTTTTTGTTTATTTCTATTTATGTATAAATTGACTTATGCATTATTCCACACAAAGTCATTGTAAATTTGACATCTCTTCTGTTTTAATTTCTTCACGGCTAGTGTCTGATGAAGGCATTTGTGCCGAAACGTTACACGATTTATGTTGCATATCGAATAAAATCCTACTATCAATGAGCAAGATTACGTGCTGTGGTTTCTATTATTCACTGCTTTTAATTCTTAGTTACGGTCCAGGCTTCATTCCTCAGCCTGTGCTCTCCCTGTCAGCAGGCACCATGCAGTGACATCATCAAGCCTGCTGGGCTGAGCAGGAGAGAGCACAAGCCAAGGATCATCCACAGCCTGTGCACTCTCCCAATCAACCCAGCAGGTGTGATGATGTCACTGCATGGAGCCTGCTTCTGGGGAGACCATGATGTGCTCCGTTCATTGGGGAACGGGGAGAGGTGAGTATTACTTTTTTAAATTGTATTAAGCAATGTGAAGGGGACACTAAGGGGGCATAGAGGGCCAGGGCAGCGCCAGCATACCCTAAAGTTCATTCCTGACTTCTCCTCCCATCCAGTGCAATTAAGCATTTTACTGTCATATTTTTTTACATGTCTGGTTGGTTGGTTTGTTGGTTGATTGGGGGGTTTGTATGGCAACCTAGCTGCAGGAGGAGGGGTTGCAGGCAAGTTGCCTCCCTGATTCTTATCATTCAAAAATAAACATTTAATTTACTTACGCCATAAAAAGAAAGAAAAAAAAGATTAAATATCACAATAAAAATAAATGTAACTGTGTCTACTGCAGCAATACTGTACTGTGCAAAGCTTTATAACACTGAATTAATAATGCTCCTCTTTTATATACTTAACCCTTTGGAATTAAAGGATTAAACTAAATCTCCTATATTTGTTGTCAATAACACCCCGCTGTTCCGCAGCATAAATCTGTCAATGCTACAGGCATTCCCAGCTATGATTAATGTACAATTAAATAACTGTAGTTACTCTGTCTCGTTTTTAATCAAGACGCTCATTATTTTTAACTTAAAAGTTTTGTGGGCTGACATGCTTATGACAAATTATTATTTTTATTATTATTTATTATTAAAGGGCCATTCATTCCATAGTGCTGTACATATGAAAAATGAGTTATTTATTCTCACCCTTAAAGTTGTATACTTAAAATGTGAAAAACAGCCAAAGCGCAGCTCAAATCGTCTCGATAGAGTTTTTATTCATAGGGTCGTAGATGCCGGCGATGTCATGATGCCATCATTAGCTATGCCCTCTAGAATTAAAGGGAACCTGTCATCAACTTTGTGCTGACCATACTGAGGGCAGCATAAAGTAGTGACAGAAATGCTAATGTCAGCGTGTGTCACTCATCAGCTAAAAGTAAGTGGTTGCCGAGAACCAGCATTATAATCATTGCAGCCCGAGCCTGGAAAAGAGTCAAATCTACCTGAGAAGAGTCATGGTTATCCATAATTTCCTGCTCTCCCCGACCATCTGCTGATGATTGGCAGTTCTCTCCTAGAGAGAAAGGGAGAAAACTAGGTAGAAGACTGTCAGTCATCAGCAGGTGGGCGGGAGAGCAGGACTTCATGAATAACCAGGACTCTTCTCAGGTAGATTTGACTCTTTTCAAGGCCTGGGCTGCAATGATTATGATGCTGGTTCTCAGCAACCACTTACATTTAGCTGATGTGTGACACACCGCTGACATCAGCCTTTCAGTCAGTACTTTATACTGCCCTCAGTACGGTCAGCATAAAGTTGATGACTGGTTCCCTTTAAAGAGGTTGTCCCACATTAGGGACAAAAAAGCGTATTTATTTTTGTTTTGCTTTTTTTTCCAGAAATGGTGCCACTAATGGGTAATATCTGGTATTGCATCTGATCTCCATTCATGTGGATGATACCAATCTGTGATACCAGATTTACTATTATGCTGTGGCGTACACAGTGTGGGTTCATGACAAAAATCCAACAGTTCCAAAATTATGACACAGAAGGGCTATTACTAAGCAATATAGTTTCTTGAGTCCTCTCTGTGTCTTAGTGTATTCATAATGACCTACAGTATAACCCTCACTGCGAGCTGCCAACCCATCCTGGTCTCCAACAAACCTTCTGCTTGACTCCTAGAATTAAGTGGGCCTAATACATTAGTCGGACCTTACACTCCTGTAATTTGCCCACTGGCTCCTGGTATTGCCCATATGGCACAGGTAGGTGAGTGTTAAGTCCCGAGCTACTTGAGAATCCTTGGTGCGGTGCTCGGGCTCAGACATGTCCTCCACAGTAGGATATGTTGGCTAATCTCTCAATTTTAGCATCAGTATGATGCAAATGATTGCAAATGTTATTATATTGTTATATTGGTTATCACATCCACATAATTGCTATCTTGTGTAGGATGTCTACTTGTGGTCCGCCGCGGGAATTCTTCACTGAATGCATTTTTGCTGGGGATCACCATTAGCAACGGGCTACAAGTGCAGGATTTGCTCCCCTATATATACATGCACAACTGCATATGGATTTGAGCACTTCCTGCATGTTTAACACCACGCCAATTTTTCTGTTGGTTTGGCCTAATACATTAGTCTAAAGTTGGTCAAAGCAGATGATTTCAACCAAAATGATCATTTGTCTGGTGAAATTTAACAATGAAGGATAATTTTAACCACCAACAACAGGCCATCATTGTCTGTAAAAAAAGTTGGCTGTGTATGTGTAAGGCAGCATTCTCATAATGATCCTTCACCAGATGATCGTTAGTTCAACGATTGTTCAATCATAAACCTACTTCTATCTCATGTCTATGACCACCTATACACCCAACACCACAGAGCTGAACCAAGCCCTTCTCCTGATAATGACCTCACATTGTCCTGTCTTCCAACCAAAATTGATTACCAATGGTCCTCTTTTTATTTGTTATTAACCCAATTACACCTGATTTTCCTTCACCACCTGTCACTGTCCTCAAATTCAATGTAGATGAATGAATGTTTTTTATTTAAAAGATATTGTGGATCTCCAGACCAAAGTGACATGTCTAAGTCTTGAGGGGAAACAAGTCTTTCTGGGTTCAACAATGGTACTGCTGTAAGTGAATGGTACAGTCCGCAATACAATTATCCACAATTTTATGTGGAGGGATGTTATACAATGTATATACTATGTTAGTGGAACATAAGCATTGATGATAATGTGGTGCCCCAGAAGACCACTGCAATAGTTAAATATTGCTAAAACAGGTCATGTCATTTATTTCATGCACTATGTGTCCCACCTGGCTGATTAAAAGGCAAGAAAGTAGTAAACTCTGGCAGTTCTAACTAGGTTGCCGTGGTGATGTGCTGGTTATGTCACCTGACTGTCTACATTAGAGTCAGTCAGTCTGTCTGTTGTTAATGGCAGTTGCTTTTGGGTCTGGCTGAAGACATTGTGAAGGAAAGAGTATTTTTTGCAAGGAGGAACATAATTTCTGTGGAGTTTGAAGCCGCCAGCACTTCTTCTAGGATAACCCTGAGAGAAAGCAGGAATGATATCCTCAGACAGTTTAGGACCACAATGAAATGTGCATAATAGCAGTGGTAACACTTGTTTATGGCTATGGACTTTGCTGCTTGTGGAGAGAGTATCGTGCATCCAGTATCCACCACACTTATATAATGGATTGGCTGTCTGTTTGAAGATCTGTACACTGCTGTGGCAACTGTAGTACTCATTGTGAGAGTTTTGCACTCCTGTGGTCAATTTGGAAAGATTGCAAAGAGTGTTTAGAGTGAGACTCATAGACTACTACTACTATCGATGCCACTGTTTATATACAGCCTTTTCGGAAAAGCAAGCTCTGTGAAATACCTCATAATTGTGCCTAATTTGTGCTTATACTGCATCATCAATCATCCACAGTAAAGAGACTGTTCTTTGTTATTAGTGTTGAGCGCGAATATTCGAATCGCAAATTTTAATCGCGAATATCGCCACTTCGAGAATTCATGAATATTTAGAATATAGTGATATATATTCGTATTCACAAATAGTGCTGATCGTGAATATTCTAATCGCGAATTTATCACAAATATCGCCACTTAGCAACATCCCTAACAAACAATAGGAAAGTTGCCTACCCCTTAGTGTTGATCGCAAAATTTTCATCGCAAATATATTACATTGCTGATTTTTGCAATCAAGTAAATAATGACTGGAGATTACGAATTCTAGAATTTGCTAATTTATGGCGAATATTCGGCCCAAAATTTGCTAAATATTCGAATATTGCCCATGCCACTCATCACTATTTGTTATCACTTTATTGTACTTGGTCATTGACTCCATTAACCAGGGGTGGACTCCCAAGGGGCCACCCAAGCCCTCCTCACTGCTAATGGCTGGGTTAAAAATGAACTGATGATCTAAGCGTTAAATAACACTGGAAGCATCAGGTTCTCATGTACATGGCTGGTGGCCACAGGTGCCCTCCTGAATTCAATTGTATTGCTGCCCTCAGGAAAGTAATAGTTGGATACTGTATTAGGATAATAGAGCCCGTGGCTATTTGCCCTGCTACTATATGAGGAAGTGTACAAATAGCTCGCAAATGCATTCTTCTCAGGCTGGAAGGGGTCTGTGGCCTGCAGTGGAGATGGCAGATTAGAACGGGACTCAGGATTTTTTTTTCCTTCTTTTCCAGGCCACTTGGGGAGTATATGACTGGGGGCACTCTAAGGGTCATTACTGTTGGGGATATAAAGCAAATGGCTTTATATAAAAGAAAGGATCAAAGGAAAAATTTCTAAGGGTATTGATCCTTGAGGTGAACATATAAAACCCCTCAAAAAGAGATTGTTGTTAATTGAATTATGTTATGCAATCAGTAATTCATGGTACAAGCATCTATGCAAAAATATTAATGATTTATTATACAATAATTTAAAATACCATCAAAGCTTAATCAGTAGAAAAACACGGATGCAAAAATAATATGCAATAGCACACAGTGATATGCAGTACCCAAAGTTCACCACTAGATGACTCTAACAGAATTACCAACGTATACACAATACCTCTCAAACATAAAAATGTAATACAATACGTCTCAATGACAATTATTAGATATTTATCAGATGATAATATGCAGTAAACTCAACAATGATAAGGACAGATACGAACCCTTGCTCTGCACAAACTTATGACAAATCTCGGATAATCGGGTAGTATTGCAACACAACTTATAAATTATCAGCCAATCAGAGATTTCCTCTGATATCAATGTTAGGTCTCTTATTCAGTAATATGCATCTTTACTGAATAGCGATAATATTGATGTAGTACATCTAACATACACATCTGCAATAAAGAGGGAATTTTTCTATCAAGCTATTTTTTTTATCAACACTACATGGAATAAAGTTATACGTTACCTGAGAATGCAGATGATGTGCAGAGTCTAAGGGAAGTCAGCTCTAAGGTCTGTTCTCATCTTTGGGATTTTCTCCTGGGGTGTGCTTCCTTTCTTTGTTTCTCAATGTTTCTGTGTCATCTGTCGCTCCCTATTCTTTCCTGTTGCTCGTTTTTTCCACCTCGTGTGTGTGGTTTATGATCACAAACTTATCAGTTAGACACACCTTCCTAGCTTGGAGTTTTCCAATCATCGTCAGCTAGGCGTGTACATGTGATAATTATAGTGATGTCATTGTTTTGACACAAAACTAACTAAACACAGATATTTGTGGCACTATTTAGACTTTTACCATACTCTCAAATTTATGTGACAGATAACAGTATAATGGACATCATACTCTCACAGATATCTGTGCCTCCTCTGCTACTCCAATGGGTGATTGATGGTTAGTTAAAATAACACATCTTACCCTAGACAGAGACTCATTAGCAAAGTCCACACTTTAAATTTGTGCTTTAGGAGTATATGCGTTCCTAGTGAGAAATATATATATGATAACAGATACATAAATGTCCTTAATAATACGTAACAATATAAAACAATACATAGGTCCTATTGATTTTTTATACAAACAAAACTAAGGTTGATTAAACATGTATATAGATATTAAACTGTAGGACTAATTAGTACCAGCTACTTCTAGAGAACATCCTTATCCCCTGTCAGAAATTCATATGGAGACAAGAATGCCTCTTCTCAGACTGGTACATACATTCATAAGAAAATAAAGCTTATGAACAGTGTCCTTTCCATGAACTTCTCTTGGCCATCTTTAAAATACATAACATAAAAACAATATGGCCTCCTATACAGTTGCAAGAAAAAGTATGTGAACCCTTTGGAATGATATGAATTTCTGCACAAATTGGTCATAAAATGTGATCTGATCTTCATCAGTCAAGTCACAACAATAGACAATCACAGTCTGCTTAAACTAATAACACACAAAGAATTAAATGTTACCATGTTTTTATTGAACACACCATGTAAACATTCACAGTGCAGGTGGAAAAAGTATGTGAACCCTTGGATTTAATAACTGGTTGAACCTCCTTTGGCAGCAATAACTTCAACCAAACGTTTCCTGTAGTTGCAGATCAGACGTGCACAATGGTCAGGAGTAATTCCTGACCATTCCTCTTTACAGAACTGTTTCAGTTCAGCAATATTCTTGGGATGTCTGGTGTGAATCGCTTTCTTGATTTCATGCCACAGCATCTCAATCAGGTTGAGGTCAGGACTCTGACTGGGCCACTCCAGAAGGCGTATTTTATTCTGTTTAAGCCATTCTGTTGTTGATTTACTTCTATGCTTTGGGTCGTTGTCCTGTTGCAACACCCATCTTCTGTTGAGCTTCAGCTTGTGGACAGATGGCCTTAAGTTCTCCTGCAAAATGTCTTGATAAACTTGGCAATTTATTTTTCCTTCGATGATAGCAATCCGTCCAGGCCCTAGCGTGGGCCACTCCAGAAGGCGTATTTTTGTTCTGTTTAAGCCATTCTGTGGGATAAGGTTTTGATGTTGGTGTGCTGTGCCTCTTTTTCTCCACACATAGTGTTGTGTGTTTCTTTCAAACAACTCAACTTTGGTTTCATCTGTCCACAGAATATTTTGCCAGTACTGCTGTGGAACATCCAGGTGCTCTTGTGCAAACTGTAAACGTGCAGCAATGGGGTTTTTTTTTGGACAGCAGTGGCTTCCTCTGTAGTATCCTCCCATGAAATCCATTCTTGTTTAGTGTTTTACATATCGTAGATTCTGTAACAGGTATGTTAGCATATGCCAGAGACTTTTGTAAGTCTTTAGCTGACACTCTAGGATTCTTCTTCACCTCATTGAGCAGTCTGCGCTGTGCTCTTGCAGTCATCTTTACAGGACAGCCACTCCTAGGGAGAGTAGCAGCAGTGCTGAACTTTCTCCATTTATAGACAATTTGCATTACCGTGGACTAATAAACAGCAAGGCTTTTGGAGATACTTCTATAACCCTTTCCAGCTTTATGCAAGTCAACAATTCTTAATCATAGGTCTTCTGAGAGCTATTTTGTGTGAGGCATCATTCACATCAGGTAATGCTTCTTGTGAAAAGCAAACCTAGAACTGGTGTGTGTTTCTAATAGGGCAGGGTAGCTGTAACCAACACCTCCAATCTCATCTTATGTATTGGACTCCAGTTGGCCGACACCTCACTCCAATTAGCTTTTGGAGATGTCATTAGTCTAGGGGTTCACATAAATTTTCCACCTGCACTGTGAATGTTTACATGGTGTATTCAATAAAACATGGTAACATTTAATTCTTTGTGTGTTATTAGTTTAAGCAGACTGTGATTGTCTATTGTTGTGACTTAGATGAAGATCAGATCACATTTTATGACTAATTTGTGCAGAAATCCATATCATTGCAAAGGGTTCACATACTTTTTCTTGCAACTGTAGGTCAAATCCACTATAATAGGATATTTTGATATAAATGTTATATATCTATGAAAAGGCACAACATTACTAGGGTCAGTCCAGGCAGCATGCTGAAGGTCGGGCTGACTTGGTGCTGTGGTATCTCTCCTCCTAAGCCCCCTGCTCCATATCTTAAATTTTCTGGGAATTGATACTGATGACCTATCCTCAGGGTAGGTCATCAGTATCTGATCGGTTGCGGTCCATCGTCCGAGACCCCATGGATCAACTGTTTTGAGAAGGCACCAGTGGTGGTGCCTTCTCAAAACAGCTGATCATTGGGGTTCCCAAAATCTTGGAAAACCCCTTTAATTTGAGACAAGTGGAGAATGAGGAGGGCAGAATGTGGCAGTTATTGATGGTCAGCTTCTGGGGAGGTATTTTGTGCTGTTGGAGTAATATTTTGTAAAGAAATTTCAATTTGAACCTGCCTACAACACGGGGGCCACTTTAAGTTCCCAGTCCACCCCTTCCATTAACCTTTAGCTCACCCCGCACCGGCCTCCTTCTTGCACACTGTCAGCCACCTACAACCAAGCAGGAGCCACCAAGGAGTCCCGGGAGTACCCTGAGGGAAGAAAGGGTGCACCATCCATTCACTGCATGGCCCAGTGAGGACAGCAAATGTGAACCACCAGTACTAATACCACCATCGTAGTCACTACCACTCCTCCCATATTCACCTCCCCTCCAGATTGCTGCAATAATTTCAAACTTACATAATACAGAACCATTACAAAATGGGTTTTTCTTATTAAAGGAAAGTCTCTTTTATTAAACTCTGAAATGTTTTCGAGAAGTGATAAAAAATTATCTTAAAATGCCTTGAACTGATGAGGTAGGTGCTGCCTGTATCTTTCCCGAGTCTCCTATCTCCTGACAGCACTCTTGGACTGTCTAATCTTATTCATACAAGCAATGTTGATAAAATGACATTGCTCACTACCGAGAAAGTCTTTCACAGAACGAATTGGAAATCACTGAAGATAATGCAAAGAAATGCTGTGTTAGGGGCAAGCTTTTTAAAGTGCAAATTAAACTCCATGACTGCTCTTCTACTAAACTCACATTTATGAAATGTTAAACCTTTTCCATGTTCAATGGCATGCATCACAGCTGGCCTCAGTCATAAGCCATGCTTTAATAATGACACAAGATATGCAAAGGCTGAACTTTCTTGAGTGAGATTATAAAATAAAGGTCACAAATGAACAATGTTCACAGATGACATTTTGTTGAATACAGTATTTTTTAATAGACATGTCCATAGATTTCCAGAGAGGATGCTGTCCATATCGTCAAATACTATCCATCTGCTACAAAGATCATGTCCCAGGATAGAATTGCACTTCTTTAAAAAAAAATATATATCATGGATATGTTTGGTTTTCCAACGCTACTATAAAGACTTGCACAAGAGATATTAAACTCAGTTGTGGTGCCCTCATATGTCAGCGCTTATGCTGGATTCAGCTACAGAGAGTGATTAAATCTGAAACCTGCCAATTTCTGTGGCACTGGCCAGCCATCTGGTGGACCCAAGCTCTAGTACCACAATAGTCCTCATAAATTCAGGAGAAAAAAAAAAGCCATTTGGCTGCCTTTGGAGCCAATCACTTGCCACTTGGGTCAATTAATTTGACTTAAAACCTATCAAATGTTATTGATAATATAGTGATTGGGGCTCAAGAAAAGTTTTTCCTGGTGAGCCCAAGGAACCCTAATCTGACACCATCTGATTTCATACATCCTATGTGTGGGGAAAAATGCTGAATTTCAGTATGACTGATCCTTTGTTCTTACAGAAGAAATTACACGGGAGGTGTCTGACATTAGCTTACTCCCCTCTCCCCATTGACAATGTAAGTCCACCCTGAGCCAAATTGAGCATGCATGTGTATGGGGAGTTTGTTAGGAATAGATGTTGGCTAAACAAGCATTAAGTCAACATTTATTGAAAGTTTAAGGCCAAGTTTAGTATGTTGTAATGACTTTTACTACATTGGGGTTTCCTTACCTAGTTCTTGTGTTCTCACTGTAGAAATTAACTTTTGAAAGTAGGATATGAGGTGGAGTTCCAGTCATTTTAATTATTGTCAAAAGTGTTTCGTTTTGGATACATTTTACTTATGGAAATTTGGAGCCAATCATTGGAGGCACTCCTGATGTCATCAGCAAGCAGGAGTGCATAATTTGCAAGTTATATATATATATATATATATATATATATATACAGTGGGGCAAAAAAGTATTTAGTCAGCCAACAATTGTGCAAGTTCTCCCACTTAAAAAGATGAGAGAGGCCTGTAATTTCCATCATAGGTACACTTCAACTATAAGAGACAGAATGGGGGGAAAGAATACAGGAAATCACATTGTAGGTTTTTTTATGAATTAATTGGTAAATTCCTCTGTAAAATAAGTATTTGGTCACCTACAAACAAGCAAGATTTCTGGCTCTCACAGACCTGTAACTTCTTCTTTAAGAGGCTCCTCTGTCCTCCACTCGTTACTTGTATTAATGGCGCCTGTTTGAAACTTGTTATCAGTATAAAAGACACCCGTCCACAACCTCAAACAGTTACACTCCAAACTCCACTATGGCCAAGACCAAAGAGCTGTCGAAGGAAACCAGAAACAAAATTGTAGACAAGCTTGGTGTGAAGAAATGAACTGTGGGGTCAATTATTAGAAAATGGAAGACATACAAGACCACTGATAATCTCCCTCGATCTGGGGCTCCACGCAAGATCTCGTCCCGTGGGGTCAAAATGATCACAAGAACGGTGAGAAAAAATCCCAGAACCACACGGGGGGACCTAGTGAATGACCTGCAGAGAGCTGGGACCAAAGTAACAAAGGCTACCATCAGTAACACACTACGCCGCCAGGGACTCAAATCCTGCAGTGCCATACGTGTCCTCCTGCTTAAACCAGTACATGTCTGGGCCCGTCTGAAGTTTGATAGAGATCATTTGGATGATCTAGAAGAGGCTTGGGAGAATGTCATATGGTCAGATCAAACCAAAGTAGAACTTTTTGGTAAAAACTCAACTCGTCGTGTTTGGAGGAGAAAGAATGCTGAGTTGCATCCAAAGAACACCATACCTACTGTGATGCATGGGGGTGGAAACATCATGCTTTGGGGTTGTTTTTCTGGGACCAGGACGACTGATCCGTGTAAAGGAAAGAATGAATGGGGCTGCGTATCGTGAGATTTTGAGTGAAAACCTCCTTCCATCAGCAAGGGCATTGAAGATGAAACGTGGCTGGGTCTTTCAGCATGACAATGATCCCAAACACACCGCCCGGGCAACGAAGGAGTGGCTTCATAAGAAGCATTTCAAGGTCCTGGAGTGGCCTAGCCAGTCTCCAGATCTCAACCCCATAGAAAACCTTTGGAGGGAGTTGGAAGACCGTTTTACCCAGCGACAGCCCCAAAACATCACTGCTCTATAAGAGATCTGCATGGAGGAATGGGCAAAAATACCAGCAACAGTGTGTGAAAACCTTGTGAAGACTTACAGAAAACATTTGACCTCTGTCATTGCCAACAAGGGTATATAAGATATGTATTGAGATTAACTTTGTTATTGACCAAATACTTATTTTCCACCATAATTTGCAAATAGATTCTTTAAAAATCAGACAATGTGAATTTCTGGATTTTGTTTTCTCATTATGTCTCTCATAGTTGAGGTATACCTATGATGAAAGTTACAGGCCACTCAAATTTTTTTTAAGTGGGAGAACTTGCACAATTGGTGGCTGACTAAATACTTTTTTGCCCCACTGTGTATATATTGTGGTAAGGTGCAGGGTACTGTAATGGGTGGCAGATACGTGTCACCTAGGTTCCTGGCCTCGGTGAGGTAAGAGACGGATTTTATGTGTTAACAGCAGAAGCTGTTGACACCTTTAATACTTAATGTGGCTGCAAAAGCCAAATCCGGGCCCGGCTTTTATTGGGAGTAGGTAAAGAGTTGGGCGGGTGCCTACTCCCCACGTTCCAGGACCAGGTTTTTGCAGCTGGGATTTAAATTCCCAGGCAGCAAACTCAGCTGGGAGGAGAAGGAAGGAAGTCACTGTGAGCCTGGGTGGTTGTTTGCAGTGTGTGGAGCTGAGGCCTGGACCCTGACACAGGCGTACAGAGCGCCCAGCATCCTGGGGGAAATCTTTATGTGACTGTGCGATCAGCCAGGACAGGACTCATTCCATTAAAGGAGCCAGATGAAGCTTGCTGTTATTTTGTGTGTAAGTTAACACCAAGAGACTGTTCTGTTTTTTTCTGTTTGAGCAACTGAGAAATAAATGCTCTTTTTTCTTCATTACCTCGACTCAATTTGCCTCTATACTGCACCCGCACCCCTGTCTACCAGAGTAATTCCCCACAATTTATATATATATATATATATATATATTAGAGGTGGGACGACGAATCCGTCAAATCGCTGAATGCCTCAAATCTTATTGGATTCGTGGGATTCGTGACTCAAATCCCAACGTAATTTAGTAAAATTCGAATCCGACGAATCCCGCAATGCGATATGACGAATTGGCCGACCCAAAAATTAGTTTACCTAATGAAACACGGCCGCCGCCATGCCGCACAGCGTGGTGGGTGGGTGTATCAACAGAGGGATAAGGGGCTGGGGGACAGTGGAGACCGGTGCAGTACCTGTATTCTATTGCACCGTCCCCGCTCACTGTTGTATAATCTTATCTAACCTTTAGGCATTGTTAAGATATAATAATCATTTGTAATCCAGCTGTATTACTTACAACTAAGTTCCGGAGGAGGGAGAAGGCAGGCCGGGAGGGAGGGCGGGTGGCGCGTCACTCACTACGTCATGCACCTGCGCCGCCCACTTTATGAATGAAGCAGGCAGCGCAGGTGCGTGACGTAGTGAGTCACGCGTCGCCCTCCCGTCCTCCCAGCGTGCCTCCTCCCTCCTCTCTGCTATGGAACTTAGTTGTATGTAATACAGCTGGATTACAAATGATCATTATATTTTAACAATGCTTACAGGTTAGATAAGATTATACAACAGTGAGCGGGGACGGTGCAATAGAATACAGGGACTGCACCGGTCCCCACTGTCATTCCTAATCCAGATGCCGGCCCCCAGCCCCTGTATTGGGGTCATTCACACTGCAGGGACACTGTTATGGGGGGATCTGTGGATGGCACATAGCATAAGATGCTATATATGTGTCATCCACAGATCCCCCCATCACAGTATCATCCAGCGATCCCCCATAACAGTGCCATCCAGAGATCCTCCATAACAGTGCCATCCAGAGATCCCCCATAACAGTTTCATACAGAGATCCCCATAACAGTGCCATCCACATATCCCCCCATAACAGTGCCATCCACATATCCCCCATAACAGTGGCCATCCACAGATTCCCCCATAACAGTGCCATCCACAGATCCCCCCCTTAAGTGTTTGGATCACTTTGTTTCTTACACCGTTCACACAATTCTATGTACAGGATTCGTAGGATTCGAGATTCGAAAGATTCAATATATTCGAGAACCTTTTTGGATTCGGATTTGAAAAAAATTGGATTCCTCCAACCTCTAATATATATACAGTCATGTGAAAAAATTAGGACACCCTTTGAAAGCATGTGGTTTTTTGTAACATTTTTAATAAAGGTTATTCTTCTCCGTTTCAACAATACAGAGAGATTAAAGTAATCCAACTAAACAAGAAAACTGAAGAAAAAGTCTTTTCAAGATCTTCTGTAAATGTCATTCTACAAAAATGCCTATTCTAACTGAGGAAAAAGATAGGACACCCTCACATGTATTCCCTCTTAAATTGGCTCAGATCTCACACAGGTATATCACACCAGGTGCACATATTAGTAGATCGCTACTCTGCATGTTGAATGAGGCTTGCCCTATTTAAACCTCAGACATTTAGTTTGGTGTGCTCCTGACTGTTGAAGTGAGAGTGAGCACCATGGGTGAGAGCAAAAGAGCTGTCAGAGGACTTCAGAAAAAAGATTGTAGCAGCCTATGAGTCTGGGAAGGGATTTAAAAAGATCTCAAAAGATTTTGAAATCAGCCATTCCACTGTCCGGAAGATAGTCTACAAGTGGAGGGCTTTCAAAACAACTGCCAACATGCCCAGGACTGGTCGCCCCAGCAAGTTCCACCCCAAGAGCAGACCGCAAGATGCTAAAAGAGGTCTCCAAAAACCCTAAAGTGTCATCTCGAGAACTACAGCAGGCTCTGGCTACTGTTGATGTAGAAGTACATGCCTCTACAATCAGAAAGAGACTGTACAAGTTTAACTTGCATGGGAGGTGTGCAAGGAGGAAACCTTTGCTTTCCAAGAGAAACATCGAGGCCAGACTGACATTTGCCAGAGATAAAGTTGACAAAGACCAGGACTTCTGGAATAATGTTCTTTGGACAGATGAGCCAAAATTGAATTATTTGGACACAACAGCAGAGGACATGTTTGGCGTAAACCAAACACAGCATTCCAAGAAAAGAACCTCATACCAACTGTGAAGCATGGAGGTGGAAGTGTCATGGTTTGGGGCTGCTTTGCTGCAGCAGGACCTGGTCAGCTCACCATCATAGAATCCACGATGAATTCTTACTGTGTATCAGAAGGTGCTTGAAGAACATTGTGAGACCATCAGTTAGAAAATTAAAGCTGAAGCGGACTGGACCATGCAACATGACAATGACCCAAACATACTAGTAATCAACCAAAGATTGGCTGAAAAAGAAGAAATGGAGAGTCCTGGAATGGCCAAGTCAAAGTCCAGATTTGAATCCCATTGAGATGCTGTGGGTGACTTGAAAAGGGCTGTACGTGCAAGAAACCCCTCAAACATCTCACAGCTGAAAAAGTTCAGCATTGAGGAGTGGGGTAAAATTTCCTCAGACCGATGTCGAAGACTGGTAGATGGCTACAAGAAACCGTCTCACTGCAGTTATTTCAGCCAAAGGAGGTAACACTCGCTATTAGGGGCAAGGGGTGTCCTATCTTTTTCCTCAGTTAGAATAGGCATTTTTGTAGAATGACATTTACAGAAGATCTTGAAAAGACTTTTCTTCAGTTTTCTTTGTTTGAGTCGGATTACTTTAATCTCTCTGTATTGTTGAAACGGAGATGAAATAACCTTTTATTAAAAATGTTACAAAAAACCACATGCTTTCAAAGGGTGTCCTAATTTTTTCACATGACTGTATACCGATTGACAAAAAAAAATAACGCAGCAGTTTATGGAATCGAATTAAACTGTCTATATGTGAATATAATAATGACATATATTATTAGAGCAAAATGATTTTTTTCAAGGAAAATGGTAAATTGAAAGGAGGCTCTAATGCCCTGTATGGTCTCCTCTATCTGGGAGGTACAGCCTGTTTACAAGAAGAGATATAGTTGGGCATTGACAGCACATCACGTCCCAGCTGGTCCCATAAATGCTCAATTGGTGATAAATCGGGCAACTAGGCAGCCAAGGAAGTGTTGTAATCTGGTGAAGACATTCCTGGAAATTCCTTTCTGTGTGTGTGGGCGAGCATTATCCTGCTGAAAAATGCAAGTTGGAAGCCCTGCCATGAGAGACAATACATGTAACTGTAGGATGTTCTGCACGCATCTGTCATGGTCTCGTTGTTGTTCGCCGTGACACGTTAGCCGTGCATGCTGGTTGCCAGGGGCAACGTGTTGTGTTGCAGCATGTGTTTACTCTGCCCCTTATTTCCTGGTTCCTTCCCTGTCTGGTGCTTGTAGGGTTAACTATCTGGCTTGGTGTGGTGACTAGGTGTTATATTGCCTGTGGCTTGTAGGCTGAAGTTTTTTGTACTCCAGCTTTGTTGGTGCTGGAGCTATGCTCCTGTCTTGGGTATTCCACCTGCCCAGTCCTTGAGGGCCACCTGGTGGGACCTCAATGTCTCCTCTATGATTTCTACCCTACCTTCCCTATTCTATTTGTTTAGTGTTTATGTTCAGGGTGTATTATTATGTCTAGTTTGGTATTCCATGTCTGGTCTGTTTGGTGTTTGTAGTCCAGCATGGTTGCTAGACATTTACCGTGTCTGTCTGTGCCTTCGGTGAGAGGGTTCCTGGGTTCCACGGAGGGAGAACTACAAGTCAGTGAGCAGTTCTGCCTGGTGCCGCCATGCATCCTGTCCGCATGGGGGTCCAAGTAGTTATTGGTGTTGGTGTTTCACCCTGTTGCTACGGCAGGTAAGTGCTTGTTGTTCCGGTGTGCTGTTGAATCACAGGGTTCTTGCCTGCCGATCCAGTTGCTGTTCTCTGTCTTCAGTATATTATAAACAACACATTTAAAGTGCCTTCATGTTCAGCCGCTTTCCTCTGTTGGAGTCGAGAAGTCAGGGTCAATCCAGGCCTTGTTCATTTTTATAAGAATCAACCTGTCAGCATTTTCAGTTGACAGGCGGATACGCTTATCTGTTATAATGCCAGCAGCACTAAATACCCGCTCAGACAAAACGCTGGTGGCAGGGCAGACCAGCACCTCCAAGGCTTAGAGTGCCAGTTCGTGCCAGGTGTCCAGCTTGGACACCCAGTAGTTGTAGGGCACTGAGTGATCATTGAGGACGCTGATACGGTCTGCTATGTACTCCTTCACCATCTTCTAAAATTTTTACCTCCTTGTGACACTAGGCCGCGCTTCAGGGTGAGGGTTCTGGCGGGGTGTCATGAAAATGTCCCAGGCTTTGGAAAGTGTTGCCCTGCCTCTGTTGGAACTGCTGTGTGTTACCCTTGTCTTCCCTCCTCGGTTGGCCAAGGAACTACGGACTCTGCCGCCAGCATTGTCAGATGGAAATTTTTGGAGCAATTTTTCAACAAGGATCTTCTGGTATTGCACCGTTTTGCTTGTCCTCTCCACTAGAGGAATGAGAGGTGAGAAGTTCTCTTTGCAGCTGGGGTCGAGAAGGGTGAACAACTAGTAATCCGTGTTGTCTAAAATGCGTATAACGCGGGGGTAGCGGGAAAGGAAGCTTAACATGAAGTCAGCCATGTGTGCCAGAGTACCAACAGGCAAGATGCTGTCATCATCAAGAGGATCACTCTCAATCTCCTCATCTTTCCTCCTCTTCTGTCCACCCACGCTGAACAGATGGAATTAAACTTCCATGGGTATTACCCTCTGTAGCAGAGGCAATGTCTCCTGCTCCTGCTTCTCTCCTCATTCAATTTACGCTGAGAAGACGAACTGAGGGTGGTCTGGCTATCACCCTGTGTAATGTCTTCCCCCATTTCCACCTCTTCCACATGCAAAGCTTCGTCCTTAATTGTGAGCAGCGAGCGTTTGAGTAGACACAGGAGTGGGATTATTACGCTGATAATAGCGTTATCCTCGCTCACAATCTGTGCTGATTCCTCAAAGTTTCTTAAAACCTCACAGAGGTCAGACATCTATGCCCACTCCTCGCTTGTGAATAGCGGAAGCTGACTGTAAAGGCGACGACCATGTTGCAGCTGGTATTTCACTACTGCACTCTGCTGCTCACAAAGCCTGGCCAACATGTGGAACGTCGAGTTCCAGCGCATGTTCGGTCGCGCAACAGCCGGTGAGCTGGGAATTTCAAGCGCTGCTGCAGCATTGACAGACCGGCTAAAGCTGTCGATGACTTGCGGAAATGTGCACACACGGGGCGCCCTTCACCAGTAGCTCAGGCAAATTGGTGTAGGTTTTGAGAAACCGCTGAACCACAGGTTGAACACGTGGGCTAGGCATTGGCTAGGCAACCAATTTACGTCCATTATCAGACACAACTATGCCTGGTTCTAGGTTAAGTGGCGAGAGCCACAGCTCAGTCTAGTCTCTAATCCCCTGCCACAGCTCTGCGGCGGCGTGTGTGTGTTGTGCCCTAAGCATATCAGCTTGAGCATGGCCTGTTGCCGCATCCCCACTGCAGTGCTATACTGCTTCCGGCTACTGACTGATGACTGGCTGGTGCTGCACGCGGATAAATCGGAGATGGAAGTGGAGTAGGAGGCTGAGGAGGAGAAGTGTGGGTTTGGAGCCACTAACCTAGGTGCTGGCGGAAACCCTGATCGACGTAAGGCCCGCAGCAGTAATTGCGATTGACTCATTAGCAACTGTGTCTTATCATCCACCTCATTAAACACTAATTGCCGTTCCCCACTGTCATGTTCTTGTGACTGTGGATGCTCAAGCGGTTAGGAATCAGGGCACAAGATCTCATGTCCCTCTTCAAGCTTGCTTGGCAAGAGGGCTAAATCAAGTAATGGCCATGAAAAGAGGTCCTCCAAATATCCGAGTGTGGGATCACTTGTTTGGCTAGACTGTACATGGTGGGAGGAGGGAGGATCATGGTGAGGATTTGTTGACCAGACTCCTGGCT